>NC_044930.1:22756547-22816547 GCF_003576645.1 Ipomoea triloba | reverse complement strand
CAAATCTCCATGTCAGCTGTACCACCCGATAAAGGTGCCTACAATCCAGCGAGGGGTTAACCACTATGTCCGACGATGGAGATCCTAGGTTACACCAAAAAAAAAAAAGAAGAAACCATTTATTGTGGGATCAAGTCCACCAGTAACACTTTCTTTTATTTTACCATTTATACCTCTTCACAAGAGATTTCGTCATAGACAATTTTTGTAGCTTTCACAAGGTAGGAGAATATATTGTTATTTACATCAAATTTTGATATTTTGTCATAGATATTTTTGAGTTCATTTGAACTTCAGCCCTACTCAGAAATGTTCATGTATTTGCCCCTGTTTGCATTTGGCCAATTAACGCATGTCAATGGGGTGAGAAAATGTCACATTACATAAAGATGTTGAGAAAATATGATTTTCATATTGAACGTGACGAATAATTATAATATAATGTTGTCGAATATCACAAAACAAATCATCTTTCTCCAATGTTGCACGTTTCTATAATCTTTTTAAAGAGTTAATATCAGTTGGGATCCTTTAAGTACAATAATTTTGTCACGTTTAGTTCTAAAGTTTCAAATTAATCACTCGTGGTCTTTGACTTTCAATTTGTTACCATTCGTGGTCTAAGTTAACCATCAATAGTCCTTCAATTATTAATTTTTAACCAGTTGTGGTCCCTCTATGAGGACTAGGGCCGATTAAATTTTAAAAGTTGAAGGACCACGGGTGATTACTTGGCCACGGATGGTAACAAATTGAAAGTCAAATGACCACAAGTGGTCAATTTGAAAGTTTATGACTAAACGTGACAAAAAAATAATAATAATCTAAGAGGACCTCATATGACATTAACTCTTTTTTTTTTTCTTTTGAAAACTTGATATAACTTGTGGTTGTCATTTGTATTTTCAATTTGATTTGATCAACTATATGATGGTATTTGTGGGAAGTTCATATTTATGTGAACCATATACCATTGCAAAACCAACAACCAATCTACACAAATAATGTCTTATAACGCAACAAAGTGCTAACCATCCAACACTACCAAACAAAAGTATTGTTAAGCATAATTCAAGGCCATTAACATATATTGGATTCATATTATTGTCCACTACATTAACATCAGCATTATATCGTAGCACTGCATAATACATGGCTATATTTATATTTTATTTGCTTAACACGTCTCCTTATATACGTATGTGCAAAATGCATGCTCATTTACTTGTTAGTCAATTAATTTGATGCGTTTCAAACAACATGTGAACGAGGCCAGTTTTTTTTATTTGCGTGGTCCTGTGCTGGTAAATAAATGAGGCCCTATCAAAGTATAAATAAACTGCGAATTAAAGAAAAATTGCAAAAAAAAAATAATGCGAAAAACCTAATTTTAGATCAATATAATCACAAATACATACATTAACTATTAGGCCATAGCTAGATTAGGGGCCTCCAAAATTTTGGGGCCCTGTGCTGTTGCCCATCTTGCACGCCCTAAAATCTGGCCCTGCATGTGAACATAATCACTTTAATACAAATTGAGCATCCGAATCTGCTTTATCGAGTGATGTGGAGATTTGAACTCATAACCTTTTATATAGAATTGACTTCATATCAAATTTAATTATATCGAGTACAAAATAAAAAGTTGTGAGAAGACTTTAGATTTGTACCGAATATTGATTGGACAAGTTCTTTACAATTTATTTTGGGATTATATTGAGTAAGTATTGGTATCAATAGATATCTTAGAGCATCTATACAAATAAATATTTGTTGGTTTATGTCCGTGTATAAACTTGATGTTGTAAAAGTGAACTGATGTGGAGGCCAAAATGAGAAGAAATTAATCTCCTGCAAACACTTGGTTTATATTAGGAAATGGCAGAACATCTGAACATTATAGCAGAATCATTAACGTTGAAAATGAAAAGCATCATAGTCAAAAGCATCGATTAGGATAAAATCACTTGATGAAAAGCATAAACACACAACATGATGGAGGCATAAAATCAAAAAATATAGAAAACAACTTTAATCCAAGGAAAAGTCAACACTAAACATTGCATCACAAGATCATACGTCACATTTTGGAAATTTTTCAGGTATTGAAGTATCAATAATATTATGTACTAATTAGTTAATAATGAATAATAAATTGTATCACAATAAAAAATAAATAGCATAACATATATGTGCCATATACAACATATCATTATTGTATCACCAAAAGAAACAAAAAACATAACACGTATGACAAATTTTACTGTGGACCATGGTCTATGTTGCAGTGTGAGCCATGAAGTATATATCATTTTACTTATATTTCAGTTTCATTCGACAATATTACAATGTTTTTTAGCTTCATTATCTCTCCACACTAGTTTCATTATAGCAATACTAAAATATCATTTTAATTATACTATAGTTTCATTTTATAATATACATTATTGCTCACATTAGTTTAATTATAGAAATATGATTTTGAATTTTAGTTTCATTTTCCACGCACAGTAATTTCTTATATATGTGCTATACTCAACTTCGACGACTTTCTATTACGTTGTAATATCCTCCCATATGGGAGAATCACTACATGTCATCTGAGCACAAGATGCTTGGTAATTAACAATATAAAATACTTTTTTTTTTTGGTGAAGAAAAGGGGCCTAGGGCCCCCAAGGATTAGTGCCATCTACTGAAGGAAACACCCCGCACATCGCGGTCAAGCAGAATTGTCATATCTATAGGCGGGTGATCCAGGATTGTCGTGCCCCAACTAGCATTCTGTCCAAGGTTGGCAAGAAAGTCCGCACATTGGTTCCCTTCTCGGAAAATATGCTGAACCTTGAACTCTTGGAAGTGCCGAATCAAAGATTTGCAGTCGGAGACAAGAGTGGAATCGTAAAGATCCATGTTAGATCCCTTATCGAGAACCTGCACCAAGGCTTCGGAATCAGTTTCGGCCACAACCTGCATGAACCCACGGTTTTTAGCAAGGACTAGTCCTTCCCGAAGGCCCCATAGTTCTGCCCGAAAACTATTCGTCTGCCCGATGTTAACAGTGTACCCGACAATCCAACTCCCTCTGCAGTCCCGTAAAAGACCTCCTGCACTCGACAGTTCCGTGGTTGCTTTATTCGCCCCGTCCGAGTTGAGCTTGACGACTCCAGGAAGAGGAGGAGTCTAGGAGATCCAAAGTTGCCTAGCTGAAATAGGACCACAACGTTTGCGGATGAACTGTTGTGCGTTAGAAGCCTCCTGGACAACTATACCGACGATAGCATTCACTGAAGTGAGCTTGTTATTGAAAATGACAATATAAAATACTATATATACATATATTATAAACTCAATCCATGATTTATTATTTCAATATACAAATTTTACTCTTAAATTATGTATAAAGTGAGAGTTTTAATTCACCACTAACAAATTTTGTTAATATTAACAATACATTTTAAAATTTTAAATTATTGAATGACATCTTAGTTATTTTCCATTTATATTATTTTGTATTAATAAACTGGCTGTTGATGTTGGCATACCAATTTTTTGCTTTGGAGTGTTGTCAAAACTTTAAATTTGTTTTGATTTTCAAGTTCACTAAATATTAATTGTTGAATTAAATATTATGAATTGAAGTGTTTTGTTGTTTCCGTATCAATAGATTGGAGTGCGTCTTTAATTTATAAGTACTTTCAATTCATATGGCGTACAAAAGACCAGTAATCTTATCATAATACCAATTGCATTTTCAAATTTTCATTTACAACAAGACATTACCAACCAAAAAAAAAAAAACATATTAAATCATTAACTGATATAAAACAATTTCCTCACTCAAAGAAAGCTAATATGAATATACATATTGTAATTCACAAATCAATGTCTACCGTTTCAACATCTAATTTGTGTAAGTGTTCTTCAAGAATATCTATAAAAAACATAAACATTACCAATAAGGCATACTAATCAAATATTGCACTATTCTAGAAACATGCAACCAAATATAAAAATATCACCATAGATTGATTATTTAGAAAGATAAATTTATTTTCTAACCAACAAATTGACATTTAACACTGGAGTTTAAAACAATTAGATACATGTCTATATATAAATCATAGCAATTTGACAAATATGTCTTTCAATAATATGAAAATTGAAAATGCAATATTAATTTTAATAGAATTTGTTAGTGTTGGATTAAAACTGCCACTTTGCACATAATGAAAGAAAACAAATTTATATGATAATAATTCATGAACTGAGTTTATAATATATGTATAACTAATTGATTAAAATTGTCACTTTTATGTCCTTTCATGTCACATTTTATCTTTTATGTTTTTATTATTTTAAATTTTTTAAATTTAAGTTTTTCATTGTTTTAAAAAAATAATTAACTTTTTGATTTTAATAGAAATTTATTATTATTATTATGAGGGTAATATGCATCACCACCACCAAAAATAGACTTTTAAAAATTATTTTAACATGATTTTCAATTTAATTCCTAGATGCATTACATTTTATCTAATAAAATTAGACACATAAAAAATGAAATGAAAAGTACCAAAAAATAATGCTTTGCCATGTTTTATATGATATATATTCACTATTTATTTTTCAAATAAAGTATTTTGTGTTTTTTTTTTCTTATAAAAATTCTCTATAATTTTCAAAATTTACTTTTTTATATTTAGATAACTTTTAATTTAGTCATTAAAATATAATTTTACTTAAATTAAATTAAAAATAAAATAAAATAATTTCATTTAAGTTTTGTTGAAGTTGTGAGCAATGATCTTGGTCATGTTCTGATAATATAGCCCATTGAAGATCAATTTTTATGTATAACACAAAATAGAATTTTAACATACTTTTGAAAATTATTTTAACGGGAGTTTTAATTTAATTCCTAGATGCATTACATTAGTGACTCTCCCATATGGGAGGTTATGAGATCGAATCTCAGTAGAGACATTGTTGACTCTTTGTGTTTCAATAGATCAAGAAAGTAAGTATAGATGAACAGATACTATAATGTAATAGAGTCAGTAGTACTAAAAAAAAAAAAGATGCATTACATTTTATCTAATAAAATTAGACACATACACGTATGAAATGAAAAGTACTAAATAATACAATAATTCAAATAGAAATCGTAGATTGTGGCATAGAGAAGTTAGGGCACATCATTTGTCTAGGCTACATTCTTCATTCTTATTAATTGAAGTTGGTGGACAAAATAGTAATGTGAGATCAATTCTTTACCTGGTTATTTTGGCAACATTCTAGTTAAGATAACATGTGTAGAAGTAAAACCAAACTCTCTTGTTAGTTGTTACAACAATATAATACAAAAAAGGTCTTTAGCCAATTAGCCATATCAAAACGTCCTCCACCCTGTTCATTATTTATCGGGTATAAGGGATTATAATAAGCGCAAATTATATTGTGGCTTGTGGACTATGGTCATAGTTGATATTGCAGTTGTGTTGAACGGATACTGTAGTTGTGTTGAAAAGATACTATAATTGTGTTGAAAGGAAACTGCAGTTGCACGGAACAGAGGTCGTTCATCCGTTCAACACAACCGCAGTATCCGTTAAACACAACTGCAGTTTCAGATGGATGACGCGGCCTGTGTTCCGTGCAACTGCAGTATCCTTTCAACACAACTGCAGTATCCTTTTAACACAATTGCAGTATCAACCATGATCTATAGTCCACGGTATAACGACGGTATAATAAGTGCTTAATCCTAATTTCCTAATACCTCTGGAATAAACATCAACAAGCATGAGCAAGTCATCATATAATAATAATAGCATCGAGTTAAGATGCAAATGTAATACTTATGCTGAAAAATGTAATACTAATTATGAATAAAATGTATGTTTGTTAGTTGTAAGGAAAATGTGTAATTAATATTTTTGAATAAATATGTTATATTTTTATATTTTGATTTTTATATTTTTTTCTTTAAAATTATTACACGTTCTATTTAAAAGTAACAAATATTTTTATTTTTTATTAATATTATATTTTTAATATAAATATTACATTTCTGATTTATCTTTTTTACGAACAAAATATGTGAGAGAGTAATTGTTTTTTTTTGAAATATGAGAGAGTAATTGTTTATTCACCGCAAATCTTCAAATAGTTACTGAGTATTACAAATTTTTGTCATTAAAAAAAACAGAAAAAAAAAAAACGTTGGGAGCAGGGGAAGAGTGGAAGAGTAAAAATGGTGAAACGACGTGGTAAGTGTGGAGTGGAGGAAGCATTACTGATTACTCCACTCTCTTCCGGTTTCCATTTCTGCAAGGATAGCGACTTATGATGTAGTGAACCCCCAGAAACTCTTCTCCGGCAGACACATTTAGATTCACTATTTACATGCATCACTCTTTATCAATCGCATATACATACAGAGAGAGGAATTTTGTACTAAATGTAGATATATAGAGAGAGAGAGCGGGCAGGAGATTTGTATACTGCAGCTATAGCTGTTCCGTTGCAGAGTCTTGGCAGAAGGACTTTTAACTTTTTTCTCTCCTCAAATAATTCTCTCCCTCTCTCTCTCTATACACCTGTATGTAACTATGTATATCTCACTTTCTCTCTCTATATTCAATTTAGAGTAGAGAGGACACTGAATGTTCAGTGTATTATAGCAATGCCCTCTCTTCTCTCTGCCAGAGTGATGTGATTGAACAGTCCTTCTTTCTCTTTCACCCTCAGAGCTCTTCACATTTTCTCACAATTCTCAGTAATTATTCTCTCTCTCTCTCTCTCTCTCTCACCCCATTCTCTGTCTCAAAGACTCACCTTTCAATGTCTAGTCTTTGAGAACTAGAAAACATGGAGACACACTCTCTTCCACTTCAACAGTGAGACTAGACCGGTAGAACTAGTGTTTTGATTAGGACCAAACCGTTTCTCCTTCTTTAATGGTGCTACTCTTTGGCTTCTTTGCTATCTTTGTCCCTGCCTGTTGCTTCTCCTTCTATGCTTGAAAGCCTGAAAGGCTCTCTCTTTCCTCTTTTGGTACTCAAGAATGGTGCCATTTTCATCTCAATGTCTTCTTCTTGTGACTTTCTCCATGTTCTTGAGCTTTGTTTCTTCTGCTGAGTCGGATGAAGGTGAGTGGAATTCTGTTTAATGCTGGGGTTTTGAGTATTTTAATAAGGTTTTGTTTTACTGCACGGTTAAAGAAGCTTCCTTTGTTGATAATAGTGTGGTTATTATTTTAATTATTGACCTAATGATGCTTTGATAACAACACCTAATTCTTTTCTTTTTGTCTTATTGGTAAAAAAGTGCTCCATTCTAGTAATGGCTTCAGTATGATTAATGGGGTGTTTATTTTTGTACTTTGATTTTGGATAAAGGGGCTACTTTGTTGGAGATTAAGAAGTCATTTAGGGATGTTGACAATGTATTGTATGACTGGACAGACTCACCCTCTTCAGATTACTGTGCTTGGAGAGGTGTTACTTGTGATAATGTTACCTTCAATGTTGTTGCACTGTGAGTAGAATATTCAAAAGCCCTTTTGCTACATCTAGCAACACTTTACTTCTATATCCATTTCTAGGAATAATATATTCTCTGTGAATTTTTGGAGTTATTTAGTCTTGTTTGTATGTGTACATTTTTGTTGTAGGAACCTATCAGGTTTAAATCTGGATGGTGAGATATCTCCAGCAATTGGACAGCTAAAAAGCCTAGTGTCCATGTAAAGATTCCTCTTTTGGCCTGGCTTTATTTGTTAAAACTTAAAAAAAAAGTATTATTTTGTATTATGTCTACTATTATAAATGCTATTTGTTACTATGTGAATGATGAGAGAACATTGTTTGTGTTTGTTGTATGAAAGTGATTTGAAGCAGAACCGCCTTTCAGGACAGATCCCTGATGAAATTGGTGATTGTTCGTCTTTGATTAACTTGTAAGGCTTAGCATTGTTTTCACACTTGTTTTACTTGAGAATTAGAATGGTTCTAACCATTTGTAGTAATTATTTGAGTAATTGAATTGCTTTGTATCAATAGGGACCTATCGTTCAATGAGCTGTATGGAGACATTCCCTTTTCTATTTCCAAGCTAAAGCAGCTTGAAACCTTGTGAGTTTTGGACTTTGGCCTATATGTTTTGTTTCGTTTGTTTTTACTGTCATTTGCTTACTATTCTTGGTAATGAACAAATGTGCTATGTATTGATTTCCAGAATTTTGAAAAATAATGAGTTGATCGGTCCAATTCCTTCAACGTTGTCTCAGATCCCAAACTTAAAAGTTCTGTAAGTGCCCATATGCAGTCCTTGGTTGTTGTTCCCGTAATTTTTTCTGGAGTCCCGCATGATTTAAGTGTGTGTTTGGTAATAATTCCTCCAGGGACCTTGCACAAAACAAGTTGAGTGGAGAAATACCGAGACTTATTTATTGGAATGAAGTTCTCCAATATTTGTGAGTATTGCATCATTTATGTGAAGGAAAATTACTATTATTCTATTAATACCATATCCAGCTTAAGATTGTCTTTGTCATCATAACTGTTATGATTAAATTAATAGGGGACTGCGAGGGAACAACTTGGTCGGTACCCTTTCACCTGATATGTGCCAGCTTACAGGGCTGTGGTACTTGTAAGCTACTGATAGCTTCATTCTCGTGATGGATTTTTCAATCCCATTGGTATTTTAGCAGCTGCTAATACGTGTTCATTTTTCTGCCTCGTAGTGATGTTCGAAACAATAGTTTGACCGGATCAATTCCTCGAGAGATTGGCAATTGCACGGCTTTCCAGGTTCTGTAAGTACCTCATCTGACATATCAGAAAATAATTTCCTTTATTTGCCACAGCATTATCCGTTTCTTTTATTTTTGCTGAACAAAATGCACCAATCTTTAATTTCCAGGGATTTGTCCTATAACAAATTAACTGGCGAGATTCCTTTCAATATTGGGTTCCTTCAAGTAGCCACCTTGTAAGCATATGCAATGTATCTCAGTTACATTAAACGGTTTGTTGTTAAGTGTGCAGCTGAATTTGAGCTGAACTATCTGTTCATCCAGGTCTTTGCAGGGTAATCGACTTTCCGGGAAAATTCCTTCGGTGATTGGCTTGATGCAGGCTCTTGCTGTGTTGTGAGTACCTTGATTTTATTACCCCCGAGCATGCCTAGAGGCAGTTATAGAAGGAATATTGTGCCATTTATTTAAGTTTCTCAAAATTTTATCCGTCATTAATGGTAAATTCTAATTTAGGGACCTAAGTTGCAACGAGCTGACTGGACCAATTCCTCCAATTTTGGGGAACCTAAGTTACACCGAGAAATTGTAAGTTACTTTTCTTTTCTACTTCAAATTTAATGTTCTTTTAGTCACTCATGCTATGCTAGATTAAGGTACGCCGGTTATAAACGTTTAACATTAATCCTTTGGGTTTTAGGTATCTGCATGGAAACAAGCTAACTGGGTCCATTCCTTCCGAGCTTGGGAATATGACAAAGCTCCACTATCTGTATGGATGCTTTAAATATCCTTTTTTTCCATTTTTGATCGTTTTTACTTGATGATGTCCATTAACCTTGCATGGATGATAAAGTTTTTGTGGGTATATTTTAAAAACTATAACTGTGAAAGTGTTGCTACTAGTCTAGAAAGGTGTTTCCTTTTCACGAGTGATCAAGACAACATAATCTAAAAATATTCTCGTCTCTACAGGGAATTAAATAACAATCAACTTACTGGGCACATACCATCAGAACTCGGGAAGCTGACAGAGTTGTTTGATTTGTACGTCCTTTTTGCCTCTGTTGGACTAGTTTTCCAAGAGTGTTTCGAAATTTTACTTATCCCTTGCCTTGTGTAACAGAAACGTTGCCAACAACCTACTTGTCGGTCCCATTCCCGATAACCTTAGCTCTTGCACAAATCTGAATAGCCTGTAAGTTTTCACGCGTATCCTATTAACACTTCAATATTCAAACTTTCGATGTGCAAGGACTATGAATCCCCATTTACCTGTTGACAGGAACGTTCATGGAAACAAATTGAATGGGACGATCCCCCCTGCATTTCAGAAGCTCGAAAGTATGACCTATCTGTAAGTTCTATTCCTATTCAATTTCCTTATATAAAACTCAGAAATCCATAAAAATGGAAGTTGATATAAATGTCATCTTTGGATGTAAATGCATTGGTTTGTATTAGTTCTGCACTAGCTTTTCATGGCCGAGAATAATTAATGATGCAGTTAATTGCTTAAATGCTACTTAAGGATCTACGGTTTTCCTCCTTTTAGGAATCTCTCATCAAACAACATTAAAGGCCCCATTCCAATTGAGCTATCTCGTATTGGTAATCTGGATACATTGTAAGTTCAAATTTATTGATGCTATTATATTTGCTTCCAAAGTGTAACGTTTAGATGCGCTACTCTAATTCCTTATTTACCAACTTTTAACATTTTGGTACGACTATAGGGATCTTTCAAATAATAAGATCAGTGGCTCTATACCATCTCCACTTGGCGATTTGGAACATCTACTGAAACTGTGAGCTCACACACTTGGCGTTTTTTACTACCCGATCGGGTTTCTTGTATTTTTAACGTTTCTGCTGTAATTTTTTGTAGGAACTTGAGCAAGAATGACATAACTGGTTACTTACCACCCGAGTTTGGTAATCTTAGGAGCATCATGGAGATGTAAGTAATCCTACCTTGTATAGTTATGGATGCTACAGCCTATGCAGAATTCTGCTTTATGTAACCTCGCTTTCTAATTGTAGTGATATTTCAAGCAATCATCTCTCTGGACCAATTCCCGAGGAACTCGGTCAACTTCAAAATCTCTACTTGTTGTAAGTATGGTTGTATGAATATGCTGTAAATTTCTCTAGAACGTTTAACTTGGGCCCATATTTTGATCTTGTTGGAGCTTATTTACTCCAAAAAAATGCGTAAGTTAAGCCAAACACAAAAAGGAGCAAAGGTCTTTTTGAAGGAAGTGCAGTTTTGAAAAATCTCTTTTTTATAGTTCCAGTTGAGCCAAATAGCTGCTTATAACTCTAGTTTAGATGCTTCGTGGGTTCCTCGACCACGTTTTTGTTTTCATTTTTAATATGGTTTTATTGAGTTCTCATAAGTTAAAATTTCTTTCGCAAATTGATGATAGGAAAGTTGAAAATAACAATCTATCTGGTGATGTGATGTCGCTGGCCAGTTGCCTCAGTCTCAGTGTCCTGTAAGTGGAATTAACCTAAAACGCTCTAAGTTCAACTTCGATACTTCTTAGGACTGATATCACTGGGTTTTTCGCAGAAATGTCTCGTATAATAATCTAGTTGGCAATATCCCAACAGGCAATAACTTCTCAAGATTTTCACCAGACAGGTAGAAATTTGTTTTTCTTGCTGTTCATTCCCAATTATCATATAATGTGTGCCCTAATTTGTCTGATTTCCCCTTTAATTCAGTTTTATTGGGAATCCGGGCCTTTGTGGATATTGGATGAGTTCTCCATGTCATGCCCCTCGTCCAACAATGCGGGGTAAGTCCACTTCAAGCTCTCGCATCTCTTTCATATCACACGGGCCAAAAATGTACTCAATACAAGTTATAATGCTGTTGGTAATTTTTGAAAAACGCAGTTACAATCTCTAAAGCGGCTATTCTTGGCATTGCTTTGGGAGCTTTGGTGATTCTTCTGATGATCTTAGTGGCAGCGTGTAGGCCACAATATCCGAACACTTTTATGGAAGGTTCGATTGATAAACCAGGTATGTTTAGTAATTTACTGACAGATAAATTTAGAAAGTGAAAGTCGAGATGCTGAGCTCTTTGTATTTTTTGTGAAAGTAAATTACTCGACACCGAAGCTGGTTATCCTCAATATGAACATGGCACTTCATGTTTACGAGGACATTATGAGGATGACGGAGAATTTGAGCGAGAAGTATATAATCGGTTATGGGGCATCGAGCACGGTGTACAAATGCATTCTTAAGAATTGCAAGCCGGTTGCAATAAAGAAACTGTACTCTCACTACCCGCAATACCTGAAGGAGTTTGAGACCGAACTCGAGACAGTTGGGAGCATTAAGCATCGTAACCTTGTTAGTCTTCAAGGCTATTCCCTCTCTTCCGCTGGCCATCTTCTCTTTTACGACTACATGGAAAATGGTAGCCTCTGGGATTTGCTTCATGGTGAGCATCTATGTTGCATTACAGTCAAATTGGCGTTTCCAGTCATTGTTTACTAATCGCGAGTTACATTTTACTTTTCAAGGGGCGACGACTAAAAAGAAGAAACTTGATTGGGATACTCGTCTTCGTATTGCATTGGGTGCTGCTGAAGGGCTTGCATACCTTCACCATGATTGTAACCCGAGAATAATCCACCGGGACGTTAAGTCATCAAACATTCTGTTAGATAAGGATTTCGAGGCTCATCTCACTGACTTTGGAATTGCGAAGAGCTTATGCACATCCAAGTCCTATACTTCAACCTACATTATGGGAACCATTGGTTACATCGATCCTGAATATGCACGCACTTCCCGCCTTACTGAAAAGTCGGATGTATATAGCTATGGAATCGTCCTGCTGGAGTTGCTGACGGGAAGGAAAGCTGTCGATAACGAGTCCAATCTCCATCATCTGGTCAGTCTAGTGGAATGACATAAGATTGAAGTTTTATTCTCCACACCTTTCACAATAGCATTCGCAAACAGGCTTTGATACCATGTTAGAATCTAAAATTGTGTTAATGCACAAAGTGCCAAACCAGACTAAAAAGACTAAATCAAATCAATTAGTTAGTCTAACCCAGAATGTTCTCTGGTTGCAGATTCTAACAAAGGCGGCAAACAATGCAGTCATGGAAAGCGTCGATGCAGAGATCTCGGCTACATGTCAGGACCTCGGGGATGTAAAGAAGGTTTTCCAGCTCGCTATTCTTTGCACCAAGAGGCAGCCATCCGAGAGGCCGAGCATGCACGAAGTTACTAGAGTTCTCGGGAGCCTAATGCCCTCATCCATTCCAAAACAGGTGAACCAAACCCCCTCATCACTTGCACCCTTGCCATCTGCTAAAGTGCCTTGTTACATGGATGAATACACAAATCTCAGAACCCCCCAGTTATTAGCCTGCCCATCCATGAGCACCTCAGATGCCCAACTCTTTCTCAAATTTGGAGAAGTCATTTCCCAGAACAGTACCTGAAGAGATTCTTGGATTTTCACCTTCCAACAAAGGAACAAAGAAAACCATTCTCCCACAGCAAATTAAGTATATCAAGGCTTTGGAGGTTATGTATAAACTCTGATGGCTAAATATTGCAGTTAGTAGAAGAAGAAAAAAATGTGGACAAGACCATTAAGCTAACATCTTTAGAGTGTAGCACCAAATTCATGTATATTAATTTAACTTGTACTCCACCCAAACTCTTGTATATTGGGTATTTGGTATTTAGAACCACTGGCTTTCAGTATGGACTGCTTCGTCTATAAGTTTTTTTGGCTGGCACATCTTGTTTTTACCCACTGTCTAAGAATCCAATCGTTATACCCTGCACCACGGTGCACATAGCAATGTGTATTATGTACGTAAAACGATGTCGTTTTGGTGTTAGTAGACGCGGACATGAATGACTCAGGGAATTCATTATCTATAATACACATAATCATTATCTATAATACAAAGAACGTTTGCCTAGAATTCACAGAATGTTTGCCCAGAATACACAGAATATTGACACAAAATACACAGATGTTAGTGGACGCGAATGATTCCAGGGAATTCATTATCTATAATACACATAATCATTATATAGAATACACAGAAGGTTTGCCTAGAATACACAGAACGTTTGCCCATAATACACAGAATATTGATGCCCATAATACACAGAACTCATCCTCCTAACATTCGAATGCACAAACACATCACAATTTGTGTTAATAACATGAATACACATAATATTTACACAAAATACACAGAACTCATCCTCCTAAACATTCGAATGCACAAACACATCACAACATGTGTTACTAACATGAAATCACAACATGTGTTGCTAACATGAATACACATAACGGTTGCCTATAATACACAGAACGGTTGCCTAGAATACACAGAATGATTGCCTGGAATACACAAAATATTAACATAAATACAGAGACCGGGCGAAACGGGAAACGTGATTTCCAAAAAAAAAAAACGGACGATTAGTTTACAATGCTCAAAACGACGTCGTATAGGTACATGGTGCACATTGCTATGTGCACCGTGGTGCACAGTATAATTTGCCCTAAGAATCAACTGAGTTGTTTGAATGTGTGGGCTTTGCTTATGCATCTTGTTGTAGTTGATTTCCATATGGCTCCAAGAACCTAAAGTTATCATTATCTTTGCAGTACTCTCATTTTCAAAAGTGTATTTTATTTTTACATCATCAAATTTGTAATTTTTTCACTATTTTCTGTGTAATATTTTTTCATTTTAAAAAGTGATGTTGCTATCATATTATATTATAAATATAATAATAATAAAGTAATGAAAAATGACAAATAAAAATTTTTAAGAAAAAATAATGCACAAAATGTTGCCACACCAACAAGTAGGGGTAGGCACTTCGGTTCGATTTTACCGCACCGAACCAAACCGAAGTAGTTCGGTCCGGTTTGGTATAAACCGAAAGAACCGATCAGTACTTAATTTAGAGAAACCGAACGGTTCGATTTATATATATATAAAATAATAATAATAATAATAATAATTAATATTTGAAATTGGAATTCAAATTTCAATTTGAAGTTTACTGGAATTTGTTCCCGTTTAAATGGAATGGAATTTTAGTTTAACTGGAATGTCCATTCCAGTTTAAACTGGAACGAATTCCAGTTTCTTCTGATACAAGGCCATGTGTTTGAAATATTTTTATGAATATTTCAAAACTATTGTATTAATAATTATTGTTTTTCGAATATTAACTGTTAGATGGATGATTCTTCATCTTGTTATCAACAAAACACTTCAAATGACACTTTGGATTCTTCATCTTGTTATCAACAAGATATTTCTTTACAATTTGGATTGCTATCTTAATTTTGTGTTTTAATTGTTTTGTTGTTATGTAATATTTATATTTTAGACTTTGGATTATGCGAATATGTATTGTTTGGTAGTGTGTCGTTCGGAAAATTAGTAAATGTTGAAAATTGAACATCCTAAACCGAACCGAATCCCGAATCTAAATAATTTCGAACCGAAATTGAACCGTTATATACCAAACCGAACTTTATTGTAAAACCGAATGATATCATTTTTTTGTAGTACCGAAATACCGAAACTGAAAAGGAAAAAAAAAAAAAACTGAACCGAATCTCGAAGTGCCCACCCCTACCAGCAAGCTTGCAACTTGCAAGCCACATGTATAATTAACAAAATAAAAATAAATAAATAAAGATACCATATCATTTTCCACTTCACCATGAAAGTGTCATGCTAAAATTTCAGCTTTGAGAATAGCTTAAGTTTGGATATTACCTATATATAAGCTAACTCATTCTAACGAGCCACTATATTATCTAGTTAGGCAGGGATCAATGACATAAGTTTCATCAAAATAAAATATTGTATTATATGTTGAATGACTTATGTGACCCTCACAAGAGATTAAGAAGTCATTTAGGGATGTTGATAGTGTATTATATGACTGGAAAGACTCACCCTCTTCAGATTATTGTGCTTGGAGAGGTTTTACTTGTGACCTTCAATGTTGTTGCACTTTGAGTAGCATATTCAAAAGCCCTTTTGCTATATCTAGCAACACTTCACTTCTATATCAACTTTTAGGAATAATATATTCTCTGTGCAGTTTTGGAGTTATTTAGTTTGGTTTGTATGTGTACATTTTTATTGTAGTAACCTATCGGGTTTAAATTTTGATGGTGAGTTATCTCCAGCAATGCCATGTAAAGACTCATATTTTGGATTTGTGTTAAAACTTTAAAAAAGTATTATTTTGTAATATGTCTACTATTACTATGTGAATGATGAGAGAATATTGTTTGTGTTTGTTGTTTGGAAGTGATTTTAAGCAGAACTATCTTTTAGGATAGATCTCAGATGAAATTGGTAATTGTTCGTCTTTAAAAAGCTTGTAAGTCTTAGCATTGTTTTCACACTTGTTTTACTTGAGAATTAGAATGATTTTAACCATTTGTAGTAATTATTTGAGTAATTGAATTGCTTTGTATCAAAGAGACCTATTGTTGAAAAAGCGGCTCTCTCTCTAGGGTTTTGTCCAGAGAGTTTTCTCCCTAGCTTTCTAGGGTTTTTTCCTTTAATCTCTCGCTGTGTCCAGATCTTTCTCGTTTTTTGCTATCTACCTCGTTACCTTTGTCCTTCGTGTGTGTTGTTTTGGGTTCCGTGGTCGGTATGGATATTCGTGATTTAGAGAAGCATTGTTCATCCTTGACTCCTGACGCTGAAGAAGAGGGTGGACTGGATGCGCCTATCCAAGATGTTGCCAGTGGTAGTATGACATGTGGGAGCTTGTGGGGCGATTCATTACTGATCGTTCTATCAAGTTCGACCACATGCAACAAGTGCTCGCGTCGGTGTGGAAACTAGTAATGGGAGTCAAGATCATTGCTTTGGATGACAACCTGTTTGTTTTTCAGTTTCCCCATAAACGTGATATGTAGAGGGTGATCGATGATGGTTCTTGGTCCTACGAGAATCAAACGCTGATCTGTGCGCCGATCCCCCCTATGGCTCGCCCGGAGGAGGTTGTGTTGAATAACATTGATTTTTGGGTGCAGATTCACGAGCTGCCTGCCATGTATGCAAACAATGAGTTTATTGAAAAAATTGGTAATTACGTCGGCTCGTTCTTGCATGCTGACTCTAATAATTTTGGTGGAAATTGGCGCAACAGCTTTTTTCGTATACAAGTTACGTTGAAGTTGAGCGAACCCTTAAAACGGAGGATGAAACTGAGATTAAGGGACGGGAGTTTCCAGTGGATTAATTTCAAGTACGAGTGTCTCAATACTTTTTGTTTTTGTTGTGGTCTAATTGGGCACTCAGAAAAATTTTGTCGAAAAGCTTATGAAGAGGGGATTGATCCGAAAGATTATCCTTACGGCATCTGGATGAGGGCGGGCGCTCGGAAACAAGTCAATCCAGTTGGTGCAAAATGGCTTCTTGCTAATTTACCCTCGACACCGGTTTGTGTTCCATCTACTCCGGCGATCCCCATTGTTAATCTTGAACATGTTGAAGACGCTAGTACACTGCATGGTGAGCTTAAGCGAAGGCGAGAGGATGACCGAGTTATTGCCAATGATGTGTGTATGAATGATGTTTCAAAAAACTTGTGTCAGGCGGGTTTGGTCGGCCAAGCCCGCCTATCCCAATGAGTACTCTAAGTTGGAACTGTCGAGGTTTGGGTGGCCCTCGTACAGTTCGTGAATTACTGGGCTTCGTGTCCAGTCAGCGACCCGAGATTGTCTTCCTCATGGAGACAAAGGCATGTTCTTCTCAACTGGAGAATTTACGTGTTCGGTTGGGATTTGAAGGTTATTTATTGTGGATAGAATTGGCATGGGAGGAGGTTTGGCACTTCTTTGGAGAAACTCGGATTCGGTTACTTTACTTGGATACTCCAACAATTATATTGACGTAAGGGTTACCATTACGGGCAAACCGGACTGGCGCCTAACTTGTTTTTACGGTTTCCCTGAGAGGTCGAGAAGGCAGCAAGCATGGGATTTACTACGAGATCTGAAACCCTGCTCAAGTCTCCCGTGGGCAGTTATTGGTGATTTTAACGATATCATGAGCTATAATGATAAGAGAGGACATACTCCTCACCCGAATGGACTTATTCGGGGTTTTAATACCGCCCTCAGCGATTGCGAGTTTACTGATTTGGGTATGAGAGGACACCCTTTTACATGGGAAAGAGGTCGTGGCACTGATCATTGGATTGAGGAGCGACTAGACAGGGTTGTTGTGTCGTCAGATTGGCGTGAGTTATATGATATGGCTTCGGTCGAGAATCTTCATGCTGTATCATCCGACCATAGTGCTATTTTCCTGAAGCTTAGTGGTGCTACGTTGCGTCGTGGTTGTAGGACTTTTAAATTTGAGTCCGCTTGGCTACTTGATGTAAACTGTAAAAGTGTTGTTGAAGCTTCATGGTGGCAATCTCATGCACTGGAATTCCAGCACAGGATTCACACTTGTGGGCAGGACTTGTGGTGATGGGGTGGGGATTATTTCCGCAACTTTGGCCGTAAGGCTCAACAACTCAAAGCCCGTCTGGATTTGTTACGGGGTAGTCGTGATCCTGGAGATGTAGCTTTGTTTCATGTAGCGGAAGATCAATTACGTGTGTTATTTTCACAAGAGGAGCTGTACTGGCGCCAACGATCAAAACAGTTATGGCTTAAGGATGGAGATCAGAATACAAAGTTCTTCCATCGTTTTGCTAGTTATCGGCGAAAGTCGAACTTGTTATCTCGGTTGCGAACGTACACTGGGGAGTGGGTTGAAGGAGGTGCCATGAGTGAAGAAGTGATGAGGTACTATACTGATATCTTTCAGACATCCCCTACTGAGTGTAATTTCTTCAATGAAATCCCGACTCGTATCACTCAGGATATGAATGTTCGTTTACTCCGCCCCATCAAACCGGATGAGATTAAAAATGCTCTTTTTTCTATGGCTCCTGATAAAGCCCCGGGACCAGACGGTATGACCCCTTCATTCTATCAATCCTTTTGGTCTACTGTTGGTTATGATCTTATTAAGTTTGTGTCGGATTGTTTTATTAAGTGTGAGATGCCTACGGGGTTGAATGTCACAAATGTTGTATTGATTCCCAAAAAGAAGAATCCAGAACGAGTGTCAGATTTGAGGCTGATCGCTCTTTGTAATGTAGCTTACAAGGTATTAGCTAAAGTCATTGCAAATCACATGAAGGAGGTTCTTCATCTAGTTATTTCCCCAACACAAAGTGCCTTTGTGCCTGACCGATTGATCTCAGATAATATCATTGTGGCAGGGGAAGTTGGTCACTACCTTCGGTGTAAACGTACGGGGACTACAGGTTGGGCAGCCCTAAAATTGGACATGGCCAAGGCCTATGATCGTATGGAATGGAGCTTCCTGGAGGGTATGCTGTCAGCGATGAGGTTTGCCCGTGAATGGGTCGACCTTGTGAATCTTTGTGTCAATACTGTTAGCTATAACATTTTATTGAATGGAGAGTCAGCAGGTACCGTGACACCTACGCGGGGTATACGACAGGGTGATCCTTTATCGCCTTACCTATTTATCGTCTGTGCTGAGGGATTGTCACTACTTTTGCAGCGCCAATAAGCAAGGGGAGATATTCACGGTGTCAGGGTGGCTAGAGGCGCACCTCCAGTATCACATCTATTTTTCGCTGATGATAGTTTACTCTTTTTCAGGGATAATGATAAAGAGGCCAAGGAAGTGAAAAGGTGTTTAACATTATATTGTGAGGCCTCTGGTCAGTTGGTAAACTTCGAAAAATCTAGTATCATGTTCAGCCCTAACACTACGCAGGTGGAATGCAATCATGTGGCGGGGGTTTTTGGAGTCCATCAAACTCAGGACTTTGGAAGATACCTAGGATTGCTATCTTTCCTTGGGAGAAATAAAACTATCGTGTTCCGGTATATCGAACAGAAAATCAATGACCGAGTGCATATGTGGACTCAAAAGTTTCTTTCCAGGCCTGGCAAGGAGGTTCTTTTAAAGAGTATAGCCCAGGCTATACCTATTTTCACCATGTCAGTGTTCCTCTTACCCCTTACTGTATGTGAATCTATTGAAAAACTAATGAGTAGATTCTGGTGGCATACTTCTGGTGCTAACTCTAGGGGCATACATTGGTTGTGTTGGTCCAGGATGGCTGTTCCGAAAGATGTTGGTGGCTTGGGGTTCAAACGGCTGCGGGAATTCAATATTGCTTTATTAGCGAAACAAGGCTGGCGGCTACTTATTTACCCTCATTCGCTCGTGAGCAGAATTTTGAAAGCGAGGTACTATCCTAATACCATTTTATTGGAAGCTAACTTGGGGCATAATCCGAGTTACATTTGGCGCAGCATTCTAGCGGGGCAAAACATTTTGAGGGAAGGTGTTGTGCGACATGTAGGTGATGGAAAGGAGACGTCTGTTTGGGGCTTGCCGTGGGTAGCAGATACAGGGGATCCAAGGTTGATAACGCCATGCGTTGATGAGTTAAGAAATGCTCAAGTCTGCAATCTTTTAAATGAGGATGGCGATTGGGATATTGACCTTCTCCGAGATTTATTTGTGGAACAAGATGTCAGTCGTATTATTCGCACCCCAATTTCTCCCGAGTATCCTGATTCGTGGTGTTGGAAAGGGGATATAAGAGGACATTATACGGTTAAGCATGGCTATCGCATGCAAACTCGGGAGCAGATGACGCAACCTGTGGGCCTTGATTTCACGAAATGGAACCAGCTTTGGATGATGAAGGTACCTCCAAAAATTAAAAATGTTCTCTAGCGGTACGTAAGAAATATACTACCTGTTTGTGAAGTGCTTCGGTCTAGAGGCGTATGGGTTGGGGGAGGATGTGCTTTGTGTGTTGGAGAGCCTGAGTCCGTTGCTCATCTGTTGTGTGAGTGTCGGGTGGCCAGACAGCTGTGGGGAGGTAGGGACGTGCTTCAGGGCTTCACTTTTTCTTAGTTTGTGGAATCTGTTTTGCTTGGAGCTGATGAGGGAGAGATACTCCTAATGGCTGCTAGGTTCTGGAATTTATGGCTAGCAAGAAACGACAAAGTATTTAATAATAAGCCATGTTCTATTACTTTGTTGCAGACTTGCAGGAAAGGGTATATTCATTTGTGCAAGATTGGCAGTGCATGTCCGTCACGGGTCCCAGTGCTGGTATTTCATCTTCAGTATCTGCTACTGCATGAGAACCTCCTCCGCATGGAATGTTGAAATGTAATATAGACGCAGCGGTTATGGATGGTCACGTTGGGGCCGGTGCGATACTTCGTGATCATGGTGGGAGATTTATGGCTGCTTTTGCGACTCGTTTACAATGCGCTCCAGACCCCTATCTTGCTGAAACCATGGCTGTTAAAGAAGCGCTTTCTTGGCTCAAGGGGCGTGGGGCGAATCATGTTATCATGGAGACAGATTGCTTGAATTTTTGTTCCTCATTTAATTCCTCGTATCATGATTTTTCTTATGTTGGTCTGCTTGTTAAGCAATGTCATTCGATTGCTAGAGACATTGGGGATGTTGTTGTCCGCCATGTCAAAAGGTCAGCTAATCACGTAGCTCATGTGCTTGCACGGGCGACTGGTTCTACGTCTGTCCTTGGTGTTTGGGAGTTTGTCCCTCCGGATTGTATTTCGTTTTTTATTACTGATTTGATTTAATGAAGTTTCTTTATTTCAAAAAAAAAAAGGACCTATTGTTCAATGAACTGTATGGATACATTTTTTTTTTCAAAGCTAAAGCAGCTAGAATCCTTGTGAGTTGTGGACTTGTGGCCTATATGTTTCATTTGTTCTTATTGTCGTTTGCTTCCTCTTTTTGGTAATGATCAAATGTGTTATGGATTGGTTTCCAGAATTTTGAAAAATAATGAGTTGATCGGTCCAATTCCTAAAATAGTCTCAAATCCCAAACTTATATGTTCTGTAAGTGCCCATATGCAATCCTTGATTATTGTTCCCTTAATTGTTTCTGGATCCTGCATGATTTATGTGTGTGTTTGGTGATAATTCATCCAGGGGCCTGGCAAAGAACACGTCAAGCGGAGAAATACCGAGGCTTATTTATTGGAATGATGTTGTCCAATATTTGTATGTGTATTGCATTATCTATATGAAGAAGCATTACTATTAATATCATATCTAGCTTAAGAGTGTCCTTGTCAACATAATCGTTATGATTAATATGGGACTGCGAGGGAATAACTTGGTAGGTACCCTTTCACCTAATATGTGCCAGGTTAGATGGTTGTGGTACTTGTAAGTTATTGATAACTTCATTCTTGTGATAGATGTTTCAATCCATTGGTATTTTATTGAGCTAATATGTGCCAGCTTAGATGGTCGAGTCATGGTCAAATGGTTCGGGTCAAAGGTCATATAGTTTAAGTTGATATTCGAGGTGTTTGGTAGATAGCTGATTGGGTTAGTCGATATCTAATAGCTGATTCTGTTAACTAATTTGAGCATCTAATTGTATTAACTACTTATACAAAAATGTTTGGTAAATTAACTGATAGCTGAAAGATGTATTGTATGTAAAATAACCTATAATGGCATTGCACTAATTTCTTAATTCTTTAATTACTTTTACAATTCATTTGTATTTTTATTATTATTATTATTATTATTATTATTATTATTATTATTATTATTGTTGTTGTTGTTGTTGTTGTTGTTGTTGTTGTTGTTGTTGTTGTTGTTGTTGCTGATGTTCTTGTTGTTGTTATTATTATTATGATTATGATTATTAAACTTTTTAAGTATTAACCTTTTTTTATTATTAATAATGCTATAATTATAGAGGAAGACTCCATAGCTCATAATAGTTGAACATCAAAAACATCAATTCAAACAAAATTAGAATAAGCATAAGTCAGTAATAATAATTCAACATAATGGTTAATACAACTAATACAAGTAATAATACTCTAGGAATGACGCCTAGCTGCAACCAAACTAGATGCAATGTTGTCGCTAATAATTGTCATTTCCCGGATTCTCATATGATACAAAGTTAGCTTCAACATCTTGAAAAATATCTGGAGGTATGAACTCTGGATCTTGATCAATGAATCTAAATTGGGCTCACCAATTGTACTTTTTCTTATGTAGTTGTTCAATGCAAAACATGAGCAAATAAGTCTGTTTTGATCCATTAATGAATATATCGACATCTTTTGCAATATCTTCCACCCAGCCATAAGAACACCAAAAGCCTCTCAATGCAACTTCTTAAAGTTGAATGAGCTCGATTAAATACTTCTTGAAGTCCCCTTGGGTTTGCTCCACAAAACTATGATTGATGGTATCTAGTCTTAGAGTAAGGTGTCAAATATCCATTTCTTAGCTTTTATCCACCAAGTAATACTTTTCTTAAATGTATATAAAAATTAATACATTTTAAGTATATTTAACCGTAATAATAATATAATTAATGAAACAAACTTTTTAAACTACTTTGCGGTGGTTTAGAAAATTTGAGACTTGGATTACTAATTGTGTCAAGAAAAATGCAAGCATCATGTGCTGATCCCTCCCATATTGTTAAAACATATGTGAATAACAAATCAAAGTCACATGCTGCTAAGACATTGGTAGTTGGAATCCCTTTCCTTCCTCTATATCTCATTTGATCTTCCTCTCTTACAGTTATTGCAATATGTGTGCCATCAATAGCTCCAATGCAATTCTAATTTAAGGGAACAAAGTATCATATATTAATTCACATATTGATGTAACAAATATATAGATAAGAATGAGATGGACATCATATTAATTCACTTACTTTAAAATGTGGCATATATCTATTATCATTAACAATTTGTGGCGGGATCTCATTGAACTCATGATCTTTTGATACAAGCATATCTCTTGAGAATCCATCCATGGCATTCAACACTTCGTTAATAATTCTACTCACAGTTTCACCGGAATGTTGAAAGCGTTCTTGAGAATCTCTATTAGAAGCACACTTACTAAGCACATATACAAATATACCAACTTTCTCTAAAGTTGAGATCCTATTTGAAACCCTCAAACCATACTTGGTTTCTAAATCTATACATAAATGACGAAATGTAATTGGGTTCATTATAAATACATTAAAACACCGTTTCTCATGAACGTTCATTAATTCATTCATCCATCTTTCTCCAGTTAAACGTGAAGTCATGCATGGCTCCTTGTAAATATGCTTCAAAAAGTATACACACATATACCCGGCCATACAAGCCACCAAGTCCCAAAATTCATCCTCATTGTCTAAGTACTCCTTAATTATGATAAGTTTTCTAATTTGCTCAGTATTATCCATCATGTCTTGTTGCCTACACAAATTAGTATATTTATTATAGAATTCCCATTCATACTTTTAAAAAACCATAAACAAATTACATAGCATAGAGTTCATAAATTACAGTACCCAAGTTCATAAATTTCATAAATTACAGTACTAACAAAGTTCATAAATTACATAGCATTACAATACCAAAGTTCATAAATTACATAGCAATGCAGTACCAATGTTCATAAATTACATAAGACTTCAAAAATTACATAGCAATGCAGTACCAAAGTTCATAAATTACATAAGAGTTCATAATAAAGAAATTACATAAAAGTTAATACTGAACCATCACTAAAGCAAAATACATAACACTACCAAAGCCAAATAAATAACAGTTCATGCATAACCATTAATGCTTGTTTTCTTTCTCATACAAGAACTTGATGTAGTCAACTCTTACCTTATCATCTGGTAATCCAAAGATAACATGTCTTTTTTGTAGATCTTCAATTAGTGTGCAAGCAAAGAAAACTTCAGGGGTGACGAATTCCAAACCGGGCAAAACATACAATTTTTCCAATGCATCCGTAATTTCATTAGGACTTAGGTTTTTCATTGAAGTCAAAACATCCATAAGTGACATATTCACCTCCTTGGATACATTAGTTCTTTCTCCAATAATTTGCAGCATACTATCAAGTCTCTCACTCAATGCTGCAATAGCTCCTCCCTTTTTAGTGGTTTCAATCCTAGCACTCTTACTGCTTCGTAAAGAATTAACCTCTAAAACCCTCTTACCTCTACTTTTTTCACTTCTCTCAAATTGTGTATCTTTAGGGGTTGGTATAGACTCTTTTCGCACATCATCCATGTATTATAATCATTATCATCACCATGAGTTCCATCCATGGGGAATATCATTACATGGAGGGGAAGGAACATACACTTCATCTCTTTCATGTTGCAAAAGTCCTTGTGGGGAATAAAAAACAGGACTAAATTTAAGTGCTCCTTGAGCATAACAACTGAAAATTTGATCTATCTTTGTTTCTAGTTCAAATTCAAATCCTTCTTCTCGAAAAGCCTCAAACTTTGGATTTTCCTTAATTTTCAAATCCCACCACTCATCCGTAGCACTAATAGTTACCTTTTCAGGATCTCATCCTAATCCTGTCTCTCTTCCTTTGAGTTGTTTCCACAAACCCCATCTAGCTCTCATCCAATCTACCTTGTTTTTTAGTTTCATTTTATCCCATTCAAGGTTTGTTTTCTTTTGAAATTTTGCTTCTATCTTCTTCCACAATAACCTTTGAGAGGTTACTCCACCACTTTTCCCTTTACTTTTTTCAACGTATTGTATACAAAGATCACAAAGAAGGTGAAGCAGTTCTTTTGACCAACTAACCTTGCCTGAATCTTTACCACGTTGGTTTTCATCATTGTTCTCACTTTGACCTTTATGTACATTTTTTTTTTCGATTTGGTGCCATCTAAGTAACATAAAAATAAATTAGTGTTTAATCATGACATTCCATACTGCTCTAGGATATAATATAAATGCTAATATGAATAACAAAGGCCTCTAACACAAAGAACTACTTCAAAAATAAATTACAAAACTCATAGAAGATTAGCAAGAGAATTTATACTACAATGTGAAGTGATTAGCGATAATGTGGAACAAATAAATCTAGAAGGAAAACCATGCATCACATTAGAAGTGAATTAAATTTTATAGCACATTTTATAACAGAACTACTTCATACTGTTATTGCAAATCAATAAAAAGTAGTTCTGTTAATGATTAGAAAATTTTGCAAAAAGTAGTTCTGTTATTCCAAAAATTTGCTATTGGAATTGATTAACAAATTTTTATTGCAAATCACCAGACAAATTATTCTCATCCTACTGACTATAGCAAAGCAACAAGAAAACATCCATTTTTACTTTTCCCAAGTGAAGGTAGAGGCAGGTAGTTGTAAAGAGAAGTTTACGAAAAAAAAAAAAAGTAGCTGTAAAGATAACAAATAACACATTACACCACATGCAGTATATTTTCGCCAAAAGCAATTAAAAACATTCAAACACAAGTACAGAACATTCTCTTTCAACAAAAAAATTACAGAACATCTAACAAACACAAATAGATTAGCTTACCTGTGAGAGAATGCAAAGTAGTGATTGAACATGGTTTCGCATCGAATCCCCAATAAAAACAAAGAAAAGACACACGAAAAAGAAAAAAAAATCCATACTACAAATTGAAGATAAATTCTGAGAAAATAAGATATAATGAGGGAATGATTTTACCTTGTAGATAAGCAGCGACCGGTAGTGGATCAGAGAAGATAGTCGCGAAAGTGAGAAGAGTTGGATCGGACGGCAGAGAAAAGAGGAGCCGAACGCGGTGAAACTGAGCGAATGAGCGAAGGATTAGGGATTTCAGAAGGATAACATTGCCATTTTACAAAGAAAATCAATAAGCCATTCTCAAACGCTGGTATATTAGCGTTTAATATTTTGGCTGATAGGGCCAATAAGGCAAGGCTAATAAGCCATTTATCAAACACTCCAAATCAACTTATTCATAGGGTTAAACGGTTAAACAAGGTCAAATAAGCTAATTTTTTGCTGATAAGCCAATAACCAAACACCCCCATTTTTAGGCTTATATAAAGGTCATTAGACTCTCAAGGTAAGGGGGTCTCTCTTAGCTCTCTCTCTCTCTCTCTCTCTCTCTCTCTAAACACCACTCTAGAGACTTACTCATTTTTTTCCTCTCTACTCTCTCTAGAACATGGAATAGAAAGCTCCTCTGAGCCATTTTCCAGGATCCTCCTGATTCATACACTTTGATATAATACTATCTACATATTTTATACACACCAATACATAAAACGAGCAATTTACTCTATCAAAATGGCAGGGACTTGCTCAAAAAATCCGTGTTCCCGACCATCCAACAAAATCGAAGTATTGGTTGCATTTGTTGGCCTCACCGGAGACCCTTCTCTCAAAACCAAAATTTATTCTTACCTTGTATGTAGCCAGATCGATGGAATCCTTAAAGTCCACAACACACCCAAAATTATCTAAAAGTTTGAGGGGTACATGTGTTATTTTATCTTTGCTTTTCAGGATGATTTTTGGCTCTTCTGTAGTTCAATGAAGAATGGAGAACATGCGAAAGAATGAAAGAACTAGAACATGCCATCTCTCTTTATTTCGTTTGTTTCTTTCTCGGCGACCTCGCCACTACGATTCTCTACGCTCACCACCGCCAACCACCTTCGCTGGCCAACTCCTTCCAAGATATTCAGGTACTCTGGAATCAACTCTTCGCAATTGTCCATGGTGAATACATGACGAACATACAACCATAAACCTCCACCAGGCAGACCGTTCCGCTGCTATCGCCAACAACCTACAATCTAAGCCGCCGTCGCGCCTCGCCACTATCGCTCCTCGCCACTAGCATATCTCTCTCCCTCGCATCTTCTTTCTTGCTGACCTCTCTTTTTTCCCTCGCTTAAGCAACACGAACTCTGGTGAGTTGACAGGCAACAACGGCGATGAAGCAGTTCAGTCATCCCAGCCTCCACCGGTTTTCACCCTTTCCTCTTCCTCTCTCGTCGTTGGCGAACAAGCTGAGAACCAGCAGCAAACACTGTCGCCATCCCCTCTCTCTATTGCGGTATTCTACTCTGTTTCTTTTCATTTTACTCAGAATTGTAGTGAGTTTATTGTTGATGTTGTCTGGTCTCTATGGTCGAAGACACGTCATTCGTATGGGGTTCGCCGGCGACCTGCTCAAAAAGATCGTGTTCTCGACCATCCCGTTGGAGTATTAGCTACGACTGCTATGTCAAAACCTGCATAGAACTAAAATTACAAAGCTTGCACGTCAACCAACCACTCAATTAACTTGGGCACGTTGTCACAAAATTTTGAATTTGTAAAAGTTATGATTGTAATTTTGATTTGTAAATTACATCATTCTTAGCTTCGTATGTAGAATAGTCATACTAAATTTATATTAAGCCTGGTTAGGTTGGTATTTCCACCATCGGCACTACAAGCCTGGGACGGCATCTCGACATAATGTCATACAAAGTACGCAATTTTGACCAGAAGCCGACCCTAGAGTCGATTACGATCATAAGGTCAAAAGACAAAGGGTCTCCAAACATCTACAATCAGAAGACAAAAGCCTCCGGACCTCTACGGTTAGAAGACCAAAAGACAAAGATCTCTGGACCTCTACAATCAGAAGATTAAAAAAAAAAAACAAGGGTTATCCAGCCCGACACGGAGGAATGCCTTCTACTACGACCACAAGATCATAAGTTATAGTAGTCCTTCGACTGAAAGTATCGCATCAAATTCGGTCTCTTGATCGAAGTGTCCGACCATGGTCCTAATACTTGGTCTACAGACCGTTCCCGATCACTTGATCGAGGTGCCCTACTATGGGCCTAATACTTGGTCTCCGAACCGTTACCAATCTCTTGATTGAGGTGCCCGATCATGGGCCTAATACCTGGTCTTTGGATCAGTGCCGATCTCTTAATCGAGGTGCCCGACCATGGGCCTATTACTTCGTCTTTGGACCGTTGTCGTTATATTGATCGAGGTGCCTGACCATGGGCCTAATACCTGATCTTCGGATCAACGACGATCTCTTGATGGAAGTTCCCGACCATGGGCCTAATACTTGGTCTCGGACCGTTGCCGATCTCTTGATCGAGGTGCCTGACCATAGACCTAAATACTTGGTCTCCAGACTGTTGTCGATCACTTGATCGAGGTGCTCGACCATGGGCATAATACCTGGTCTCTGGATCAGCATCGATCTTTTCATCGAGGTGCCCGACCCTAGGCCTAATACTTGGTCTCCGGATCGTTGGGCCTAATACTTGGTCTCCGGACTGTTGCCAATCTCTTGATCGAGGTACCTGACCATGGGCCTAACACCTTGTCCTCGGATCAGCTAAATCTCTTGATTGATATGCCCGACCATTGTCGATCTCTTGTCTAAGGTGCCAGACCATGGGCCAAATACTTGGTCTCCGGACCGTTGCCGATCTCTTGATGGAGGTGCCTGAACCATAGGTCTTATGTTTGATCTCCGTATTAGACTCGATCTCTGAAACATGGGCCCAACCATGAGCTTTATATTCGATCTCTAGAGCGTTGCCAATCTCTTGATCGGAAGCTCGACTATGGGCCTTATGTTGATCTTCGAATCACTTAATCCGTAGCATTCAATCTCTTCATTCGTGTCAAGATCCAAGCTCTCAAACGACAAAAATTTAGACCTCTTAAACCCCTAGTCCTACAAGGTAGGCAAATCGACCGCCGATACTATAAGTATGGCCCGATACATCAGCACCATGAAATCGACCGAGTCACTTCTCAACCATAGTCAAAATTGAAAACGAACTCATGAGGCCATCGTACCTACTCCCTTGTGTTGACGATTCTCGCAGCATAGGGAACGGGGGCTACACTGATAGGTTTGTAGGGAAACTCCCTCGGCCTACGATTCCCAACCGTAATGCAATTCCCGAGCATAATGACTTTCCCAGTCTCATTAGACTTTCCGTTCTCCTAGTGTCCCTCCACCCGGGGTTCTCGGTTCGTAAACCAAGCTCAAAAAAGGTAAATCACCCCATTCATATAATTTTTTGTTTTCAAAACCAATCATATTGGTTAATGTGGTTATCAAGACTAACCACGCACGACCAGCCAATATCGATCTTGGAGCCAGGTAATCTAGGTCAAGGTTTAACCGAGCTCAAACTAGTTACGACCAGTTAGCGCGAATAAAGGGAATTGGAAGAAGCGTTTCCACTTGCGATTAATAAAGATCAATAGAGGTCCTTGGACAGTGAATAAAATCCAATCCCCCGATAGGTGAAGCCCGATCCCTAGATCGGTAAAATTAAATCTCTTAATCGTGTTAAAGGCTCGATCCCTAGATAGCGAATAAGTCTAATCCCTTGATTGGAAAAAGTTGCATCTCCAGACCACAACCATTTTTATCCCTCCGTAGCCCAAAAGATTACACTTGCAGTTGTACTCTTTTTCCTTGGCTGAGTTTTCTCTCACTGGGTTCTTCTTAGTTTAAGGTTTTAACGAGGCAACTAATGTAAATCTTGATAAGGAATATACCCCTGGTATACACAAATCCAATATCTTGATTGGTAAAATCCGATCGTCAGATCGCGGAGAATTCGATCCTTAGATCATGAGCAAGTCCAGTAAAATTAGAACTCTAGATCGCAATTAATTCGACCTCTCAATTGTATTGCAAATCCGATCCTTAGATCGGTAGAATCCATACGACCTTTATTGACCAAAAGACTGAGCTTAAGGTTGTGTTCTTTTTTCCTTAGTTAAGATTTTTTCCTAATGAGTTTTTTCTTAGTTTAAGGTTTTTAACGAGGTAGCCAGCGTAACTCACAGAATGTATGGGCAATTTTTCCAGCCCGAGCCCTTACTCATTGACTCGACATCAAGCAACGGACTGGGGGTGCTACTTGATAGGGAATATATCCCGGGTTTGACCGTCTTATACGACAATGTTCTTGTATAATCGGGTCGGGATCAAACTGTTTGGGTCAAAGGTCATATACATTAAGTCGATATTTTAGGCCTATATAAAGGCCATTTGACTCGCAAGGTAAGGGGGTCTCTCTTAGCTCTCTCTGAAGTATATACATAAAAAAATAAATAAATTAATTAATTAATTAATAATAATAATAATAATAATATTATTATTATTATTATTATTATTATATACACACAAATCTTTGTTTATATCCATAGGGACATACGGTAGATTAGAGTTCTTAGAATTTCATTCATTCACAACATCTATATTTTCATATATAATTTATATTTTTTGCATATATCATAATAGTAATAATAATAATAATAATAATAATAATAATAATAATAATAATAATAACAACAACAACAACAACAACAACAATAACACATTTTTATAGGGGTATTTATGTCTTTTAAACATGTTCTATTTCTATTTCTTGAATCAACCAAACACTGAAATTACATTTCTAAATTCTATTCTTTCAGCGAACCAAACTATAGAAAACAATTCATATTCTATTCCTGGCTATTCCATTCCATATGGAATACTGTTCATATTCCTTTAAAATTCATTTCATGAACCAAACTATAATAGCCCAAGAAGGTAATAGTAATAGAGTGGAAGGTGAGAGGAAAGAAGAAAAGTCAGGAGGAAATAAAGACGAAGCGAAACTGGGAAATAAGATGAAAGAATGCGAAATGGTGTCATACGAACTTACCGTTGAGAGTCGTTGAGAAGGGGTCTCCAACGTTGTCATTTTGAGCAGCCGTTGAGGGCAGTTGAACAAAGCCATCAAACGACATCGTTTTGCGTGTATAGGCATTTCCATCCCAGCTATAATTTATGTTATGTAGCCTGCAATTTAGGAGCTCGTTGTAGCTCGTTATTAACCCTTGGAATGCAAGGGAAGAAACTTATGCTGAATAACAATCTAAATTTCTGCTTTCTGCCCTTTCTTTTTCTCTCATTAACCCTAGCTTCCATTCTCTGTCTTTCTTCTTCAATTGCTGCCCTAAGTTCATTGCAAGTGGTATCAGAGCCCTCGACATGGATGAACGAGTGAGGAGGTTGAAAGCTGCCATGGTTGAACTCAAGAACAAGGTGGACAATCAGACTCAAACCACTCAGGAGTCAGTCACTACTTTGACTACTCAAGTTACCTACCTCTCTACACAATTTGGTAGCTTGAGAGATGAATTGATGCAGCTGCTAAGGCTTAATCGACCAGTTCCTCCGATCATTGGCACCTTCCCCCGGCAATCCCCAATCCAAGGGATATTTCCTAGGGAACCAAGCCTGGCTCCTGAAGGGGGGCTAGACAAGGCTCCAATGCAAGGGCCTGAGGTAGAGGAAGCTGAGTAAGGGGTATAGACTTCCAAGGGATTTGATCATCCAGGAAGGGTGAGTGTAGAATGGGCTCCCAAGAGGGGAGGCTTGGATGGTACGAGACAGGATTCTGGATAGAACCAGGACTTCTCCCCAAGGTATAAAATTGAATTTCTAGCTTTTTGACTATACCCGCCCTAGGCAATGGATCCTTAGGTGTGAGAAGTTTTTTGTGCTCTCTCATATTCCAATACATGAAATTATGAATTTATTATATGTGAACCTAACTGGGAAGGTAGGGTTGTGGTATGAGGGGTATGTGCATGGGCTGAGAGAGGAGTTTCACTGGGCAAGGTTTGCAGAAGCCTTATGCAAAAGGTTTGGGGATAGTGGGGTCTCACTTTTGGAGGATTTTGCTGCTTTTATACAGTAGGGTGGAGTAGATGACTTTACTGATACTTATGAGGGGTTTAAGAGTTTATTGTTGCAGTCTCACCCCTATCTACTTGAGCATTATATCATGGAAAACTACATTGCTAGGCTAAAGAGTTTAGAAGCCAATGAGGGACCCAAAAACCCAGCCTAGAACTCCAAAACCATACAACCTACAAAACTTTTTAGCTCTAGTTCAAACAATCCCAATTTTCCCAGTACCATTCCTAGCCATAGCCAAAGACCATCACCATCAACCCAATCTACTGCCTCTAAAGCCCCAAATTTAAACCAATTTAAAAACTAGCTAAGGGAGCAGAGAAGTGCTTCAAGTGTTTTAACCCTTGGCAACTAGGGCACAAGTGTAGTGGGCTTACCTTTAACAATATAGAAGATCAAGGTGAGCCTGAAACTCTTGATTTGCTGGAACAGGAGGATGAGAGACCAGAGTCTGAGGAAGCTGAGGTTTCCTTGTGTGCTGTAGTAGAAGGGGAAGGTATGAACACAATCAAATTGTTAGGATTCGTTCAAAGGCAACCAGTTATAATCTTGGTTAACAGTGGAAGCACAAACAACTTCTTAGATCCTAAATTGTTAAACCAGCTTAGGAGGGAACCTAAGAAGGCTAATCCATTAATGGTGACAGTAGCCAATGGAGAAAAGGTAATATGGTGCTTGGCATGGATTGGGTGGATCAGTGTCCCCCAATCCAGTTACATACAAGACCTCCTAGGATTTCCTTGTTGAAAAAATGGCATAAATGGTATTTTAAGTGGCCATTTTGTGGTATAAATCTATGTGGGATCCACTTCCAATTTGGGTCGGGCCAAAGTGGATTCGGGTTCTTCGTAGTTAGACGAAGATATCGATATATTATACGCTCAAAATAGATAATGGGTAAATGAGAAATTGGTTCTCAAAGTAGACCCATTTGAAATGGATTTTGTGTGGAAAAAGCTTTGAGTGAGTTTTTGTCCCACATTGGTTTGGAAGGAAGATTTGACCCACTATATATACAACGGTCTTTTATGACTTGTTAACTTGTATAGCATAGATGCTCTCTCTCGCGTGTAGGGAGGGGGGTGCAAATCAAATCCCAAACTTAGCTTGACTCGTGTACGTGCGCACAAATGTCATCCGAAAATTGGTTGGCCTTGCGAGCTAAGTTATGCTGAAACTCCGAATAAATTTTCCATCTCAGAACCACGAACTCTACGAGAGGTGGACTGACTTCTCGTAGGTGAGCTGCGTCGAGACATGGTTGATGTCTCGCGTCGCGGTAGCTGAGCAGTTCGAGACATCAACGGCAGTGCGCGAGACATAGTAGATGTATCGCAGCTGAGTTACGCCCGAGAGAGGTGATCTTTCGCAGGAAGCAGGTCGCGTAGGATGATGTCTCGCGGACCTCTCGCATGCTGATGTCTCGCGAACCTCTCTCACGAGTGATGTCTCGTGGCTTCCAGGGTAACTCGTGGTGACCTCTCGTAGCGATGTTTCACTTCCACTGTGATCGTTCATAAGAATGATCTTTGGCATTATGGAATTGATCTGATTAACTCCTGTCATTTGATAAGCTCCCAAGATACCCATTATTTGAGTATAATTTAGGGTGCTTTGTAACGTTTTTAGTATCCTTACATGATAATTTGTGATTAAATGTGCTTTAAATTCACTAACCGCATGCAAAGCTACCTTTAGCATAAATTGAGTCGATACAGGAGTCCCGGGAGCTATTAGGAACGAAGATCGAGCTTAAGGAACAAACCAAGCAAGTCTGGAGCCCCGAAAGACCCAAACTGACCTCCACACGCGTGTTGGTGCGCGTGGCCACGTTCTAGTAGCCATCCACGCACGGCCACACGCGTGTGGAGGGACGTGGAATTGACACTGCGCGAAATTCTTCCTAGGGCTACATTTCGGAGACTATTTAAACCCCCTTGATAGAATTTCAGAAAGGACCTTTTTTTGGGAGAGAGGATCACTTTGGAGAGTTTTTCATTTCTTGCAATATTTTCATTTCCTAGAATAGTTTAGCTTAGTTTAGAGAATTCTCCTTGTAGCAAGACAACAAGCTTGGATTGAAGGAACACTTCAAATCTAGGTGATTTCTATTACATCTTAATCTATTTTACTACTTTGTCTTGGATTGAATTAGCTATTGTCTTGAATTCTTTATCATGAGTGGCTAGTTTAATCTAGGGATTTGGATTGTGTGAAGATATGTTGCTAGTGTGATGATCTTATATCTTACTTTGGATCTAAATGCTTGGATTGTTGGATTATCTATTCTTGTCTATTGATTGTTGTTTTGATGATATCTTGTTTGGATTTGGCCAATCTAGATGAGAGATTGAGCTCTTGACTCTTTCATGTCTTTGATTAGAGTTAGGATAGAAAGCTTTGTAACAATCATAGATCCTACGGACTTCTTAAGAATAGTAGGAAAGTGTGTAGCTTAAGTGTTTGATAAAATGTCTCTTAGGACTTTGGATGCTTGAAGACATTTCTAAGTCCAAGAAGCCTTAGTACACAAAGGTGGAAGAGGACTAAGAACACACACTCCTGAATAGCCAACATCTTTGCTTTGTTTATCCACTACCTTAGACACACGAGGATGCAACATAGATGAACAATCTCCAATCCCTACCTCTTTACATACCTTTCAATCTTATTTATTTTACTCTCATTTTCACACAAACCCAATCTTATGAACCCCTTTCACTCTCGAATCACCATTCACCACACTCGAATCCTTAGCATGACTCAATCATTTTAAACACACAAACGTTTGTCACACCTCCACGTCCTTCCTTCGAGACCGACACTCGGGGAGTCACTGACTTTCCGTTTTATCATATATACACATATCTTTTGACACCTCAACCCTACACAAAACTACCAATCTTCACCATTATTTTTTTATTAATGGAGTGTTAGTGGGAGTAAATTCGTGCTTAGTGGGTGGAGGTTACATATGAAAGTTTAATGTCATGTTTAATGCTATTTTATCTCTCCCTCTACTATATATTTCTAGGATGAGCATGAGTATTTTACAGAAAAAGAACACAAGCCTAAAATCACTCTGCAAAAGTGAATTTTCCACCTCGAAACTATGTTCATCCTTCTTTCTAGCCACCTGTGTTCATCCCACGTTCTCGTTCGCCAGGCCCAAGTTTGTGTTCTCAAACGCAGGGATTGTTGTACGTTTTATCCTTGGAAACCTAGACCGCAACGCTCCAGCACCCCGGGAGGCGGTAGATAAGGTTTTAAGGAGAGATGCAACTCGACTCGTGCTTACAACCTACCCTAAAGATCGTCCACCTTCACCCCCGTGATTATTCCAGGTTTATTCTAACCTTTTGTAGGTTAATTTTCCTGGTTTATTATTTGTTGTGGATTTTTCCATTTTCTCCATTTCTTGGGTTTTCGAAAATTATATCCAACATTCCTCTCATAAAGAGGGAAAGAAAGTGTTTTTGAAGGGGTTAACTAAAAGGGTTTTGCTTAAAGCAACTATTGAAAAACAGGTCAGACAATGGCACGAATAAGGGATGGAAGGATTCTTAGTCCAATGTAGTATTATGCAACCTACTGGGCCTGAAACATAACCCCAACTACACCTCACCACCACACAAAACGTGGCTCCTGAACATGTTTCAGGAACCTTTTGTCCTACCTCCGAAAATAGGCCTAGACCATACCATTCCCTTAATCCCTAGAGCTAAGCCCATCAACATTGGCCCCTATAGGTTTTCATTTGACCAAAAGAACACCATTGAGAGAATGGTAGAAGAGATGCTAACAACAGGGGTCATTACCCCTAGTTCTTCTTGCTTTGCATCACTAGTATTGCTAGTGCCCAAGAACGACAACTCTTGGAGATTTTGCATTGATTATAGGGACCTCAACAATATTACTGTTAAGACCAAATTTCCCATACCCTTGGTGGAAAATTTGTTCTCTGAACTGGCTAGGGTAGTTTGTTTTTCTAAATTAGACCTAAGGTCTGGATACCATCAAGTCAAAATGAAGGAGGAGGAATTTAAGACTGCTTTCAGGACTCACCAGGGCCTCTATGAGTTTAAGGTGATGCCATTTGGGCTCACCAATGCCCCTGCTATCTTTCAACCCTAATGAACCAAGGCTTTTGGAGAGATGACCATTGTTTTTTCCTGGTATTCAGGAGGGGATGACCATTGCTTTTTTCAGCAAGGCTTTTGGAGATAAACACTTGGATTGCTTATTTATGAAAAAAAAAAAAGTATTTGTCCATTATCAATGTTGTGGATGGATGGAGATCCTACCTGCTTGGACAATACTTTACAATAAAGACTGATCACCACAATTTACAATTTCTTTTAGAGTATAAAATAACAGCAGCTCTTCAACAGAAAGGACTGACCAAGTTACTTGGGCTAGATTACTCCATCCAGTACAAGAAATGGTTAGAAAATGGGGTAGCAGATGCTTTGTCTAGAAGGGAGTCTGAATTAAATCCTGCTTCCAATGCCATTAAAGTTGTGTAACCTCAATGAATGGAGGAAATTGCTAAAAGTTATGAGGGGGATGATTGGGCAACTGAGAATATTATTCATGGAAAATGTGTACAGATTGCATGGATTACCAAGGAATATTGTGTCAGATATAGACAAAATTTTCACTAGCAAATTCTGGCAATCTTTGTTCAGGAACATGCAAGTTAAGTTGAACCTTTCTACAACTTACCATCCTCAGACTGATGGCCAAACTGAAAGGGTAAACAAGTGTATGGAGTGCTACCTAAGGTGTATGGCCTTTCAGAAACCTAAGAGCTGGGGAAGATGACTACATTTGGCAGAATGGTGGCATAATACTAACTACTATTCAGCCCTTAAATGCTCCCCTTTCAAGGCTTTGTATGGATATACACCCATTTTGTTGGTTTTTAACTTAATTACTAAGGATGAGAGTTTCAACTGGTTGACAGAAAGAGATGTTGTATTAGCAACATTAAAGGAAAACCTCAAGCAAACCCATAATAGTATGAAAGTTCAAGCATACAAGAGGAGAAGTGAGAGATCACTTGAAATAGGGGATTGGGTTTATGTCGAGATCCAACCCTATAAGCAAGTCTCTCCGGCTGTCAGATGTAACCATAAGCTGGCATCTAAGTATTATGGACCCAACAAGGTGATAGAGAAGATAGGGGAAGTGGCCTACAGATTGTTTTTACCTCCAGGATCATTACTGCATCTAGTCTTCCATGAATCCCAACTCAAAAGGAGGATTGGAAAGGGAGGGGGGGTGGCTCAGATTGATCCTCCAACTGTAGGGCAGGATGGCCAAGTCCGAACAGAACCTCTTGTTGTGCTGAATAAAAGACTTATCAAAAGGAATTACCACGCAGTAACTCAAATCTTAGTACAATGGGTCAATTTACCTATTGAGGAAGCTACATGGAAAGACATACTACTGCCACATCCGGAGTCAATTCCCTTCTTTTGATCCTGGGGACAAGGATCAACTAGAGGAGGGGGTGATGTAATAGCCCAAAAAGGTACCAATAATGGAGTGGAAGGTGAGAGGAAAGAAGATAAGCCAGGAGGAAATAAAGAAAAATCGAAACTGGGAAATAAGATGAAAGAATGCGAAACGGTGTCGTATGAACTTACCGTTTAGAGAGTCGTTGAGAAGGAGTCTCCAACGTCGTCATTTTGAGCAGCCGTTGAGAGCAATTGAACAAAACCATCAAATGGTGTTGTTTTGCGCGTATAGGCATTTCCATTCCAACTGTAATTTCTGTTATGTAACCTGCAATTCAGGAGCTCGTTATTAACCCTTGGAATGCAAGGGAAAAAATTTATGCTGAATAACAATCCAAATTTCTGCTTTCTTCCCTTTATCTTTCTCTCCTTAGCCCTATCTTCCATTCTTTGTTTTTCTTCTTCAATTGTTGCCCTAAGTTCATTGCACAAACATGTTGTAAGTTAATTGATATTAAATTTTGTAAATGCAATTTTAATTATGTAACCGCGTATTTAATTTTATAACCGTTGTTTTTACTTATACATAAGTATGAAGACTTCAAAATTAAGTGTTATAAATGCTATTAATTTCACACCTCTTATATATACTTATTAAGTTATTAGTATTGGACAAAAGTCGTTTTTGAAAATTCAAATAAAATAGATGCATCACCATGAAAATTCTCTATTTCTCCCTTTTGTTTTGTATATACTTTCTCTACAAACTCCATTAACACTTCCTCAAATTCTAAAAGAGTTCACATTTGTTATAGTTCGCTAAAAGCAGTATATTTGATTGGACGGTTCAACACTCCTAGCGCCTTCAAGAGAAAGCGAATTAATTTTAAGAAAATCGTGAATTTTCTTTTTTCCGAATTTCCACACTATTTTATGAATTTTTTATGTTTATTTACTTCGATTTTTGAATAAAATTTCCGAGGTGAAAAGCATGTTTCTTCAATAAAGTCTAAACCCATTACCAGCCCAATCACTCTAATGATAGCCCACAATCATATCCATCTGGCCTCCATTGCAGGCCCAGGATGATAGCTCTCCGCAAATTATGCTATGGACCCGGATCCACTTTGGCAAGTCTATGTTCATAATTTTATAACTTTAAGTTCACAATTATAGAACTCTATGTTCACAATTTATATATGCAATTTTGAACTCTATGTTCACAATATAAAGTTATGAAATTGTGAACATGGAGTTATAAAACTGTGAACATGGAGTTATGAAAATGTAAACATAGAGTTATGAAATTGTGAACATAGACTCGAGTCCACCTTGCAAGGTGGACCCGGGTCTATGGCATAACAACTAGACAACTCTCAATCCTTATACCTTGATTCACAATGCATTGTGAACTCTGATGCATGTATATGTATCTTATATTTTAAGTTTTTGTTTTTCTTGTGTTATGAAATTTCGTACTTCAAACAAATTAATAATTGTATTTTATGTTATAAATTTATGTGTCTTGTGTTGTGAAATTATGTATCCCTATGAAAACAAATTATATACCTAAATTAGATTTGAAAAATAAATAAATATATAATAATATTGTGTTGTGATTTTTTGTGTATTGTGTTATAAAGTTCTGTACCTATATAGTTTGGCATTTTTTTTTTGTTGCCTAAAGATATCTCTCTAACCGATAGCTAGAAGATTAATCATTCGTTTCAACGGTCAGTACACTAAATAATAGGGGACTCGTCAAATGGTTTGTTCCATTCACATGAATGAGTATGTAATGTGTCATTCTGATCCAAAGATCTATAATACTATATGGTCCTATGCATGATATAAATATAACTTGCGAATAGCTCTGCGTTCTTCTTCATTCTCATATCTCTCTAAAAGTTATAAAATGCATGAGAAAGACAAAACGAAGATGTATGTAACGTGTTGTCTAATGCATTAGCCACATATACAATTGGTCCCTTCACACGCACGCTTTGTTGTCACTTGCTCCATTCGCTTTTTCGTGCCACACATGCTAATCCAAAACTATACGTACCTTTAAATTATAAAATAAATAAAAAACAAAATATTTGAGGCGGTCTGAACATACTCATATTATACTAACTAGTATTTTCAATGCACATAACGAATTTATTATAACTGCATTGAGGGGTGTTAAAAAATTTATGACTGCATTTTATACAAAAGAAAATAGGTGTGTAGGCTATTAGAAAAAATAAACTTGTTCACTATTAAATTTCGAATGAAATGGATTAAATGCTGAAGAATCAATAATTGTTTGCAATACCGACTCATTTTATTTAAAAAACAAAACATAAAAGGATCAATATTTAGACAATTCTCATAGAATAATTCGTACTTTAAATGCACAACTATGATTGTATCTCTTATTTGTAATATTAAATCTTATATATTAATTACATACATATTAATTGGAATTGGTTTGCTAACAACTGCAATATTTTTAAAAAATAATAAAATCAAATAAGTACATAATAATTAATACATTAATTGCACTACTACAGAAAACACATTAACGTCGCCTAAATAACGTCGATTTTTTAAAAAATCGACGTCAAACAATTATTTATATTTATAATTTTTTTAAAAAGGGATTCGACGTCGGATTTCTTACAAAACTGACGTTAAATAATTTTTAAAAAAATTACGAGAAACATACGACGTTGGTTCTTCTGCAGAACCGACGTCATTTATAATTTTAAAAAAGAGTTAATTACACTTTTGGTCCTGTGACTATTGGGGTCCTATTAATTTGAGTACGCGACTTTAAAAAGCAACAATTTAGTCTCCTGACTATTGATTTTTTAACGGATTTGGTCCAGCTGACTAAATCACCGGTCAATTCCTGCCAGAAAAAATGTAATTCTCTCTAAAATGTTTTTTGTGGGGGGTAAAATGGTCAATTGATTATTTAAAAAGAGGGGAAATATATTACTCAACACAAATTTCATCAATGGACGACATGGCGCTGGACGTCCCGACAGCGGTGGAGGATCTAGCGATGTTCGTAGCCAAGGCGGCAGTGGACGAAGTATTCGCCACGCAGCATCTCGAAGAAACCGGCTCCCAACTCTCCGAAGTAAACTCCATAGGCAACAAAGTCGTTCAGATGGTCAAATCTCTCCTCAACGCCTGACTCTTCGGCGAGAGAATACTCCGGTGTTGGGCAGCAGCGGGAGCTGCTCCAACGGATGGAGCATCGACGATGTGAAGGATAAAATCGAGAAGCTTCTAGAAGAATTTGAATGCGGCGGCGACTAACGAGAAGCCTGCTACTGCATAAAGGAGCTATGGATGTCGTTTTTCCACCACGAAGTGGTGAAGAAGGCGCTGGTGATCATCATAGAGAAGAAGACCGCCGAGCGAATTTGAGTAATATTTTTCCCCTCTTTTTAAATAATCATTTGACCATTTTACCCCTCACAAAATTTTTTTTAGAGAGAATTACGTTTTTCCGGTAGGAATTGACCGGTGATTTGGCCAGCAGGACCAAATTCGCTAAAAAATCGATAGTTAGGGGACTAAATTGTTGCTTTTTAAAGTCGCGTACTCAAATTAATAGGACCTCAATAGTCACAGGACCAAAAGTGTAATTAACTCTTTTAAAAAATTAAAAAACATAAATAAATATAAAATCAAATAAGTGCATAATAATTAATACACTAATTGAATTGGGGTAAATCAATAATTTTTTTTTTGAATACTACTAACTCTATTACAATGCAGTATCTGTTCATAACTACTTTCTCAACCTATTGAAGCACAAGAGTGTATACAATAAAATTTAAATTTTATTACAAATAATTTAAATTTGAGTTGTATTACCATTCATAGGCATATTAATAGGTGTTCTTGGAGAGCAAACCATAAATCCACCATACAATGCTTCACTACCGGCCATTGCACTTATTTACACCCGATGAAAAAAAATTACAAATTGCATTTTATTTGAAGGGATAAGGTTAAATAAACTCTCGAACTATACCTAAGAATACAATTAAGCCCTCAAACTAATAAATAAATAAATAAAAATCAAAAAAGGCTTCAATTAAGCCCTTGAAACTTGCAAACAGTTCAATTAGACCTATTAGCAGGTAATCAACAAGTTAATGTTGAGTTGTAGCTTATTTGAACACTAATTCAGATTCCATGTCAGTTTAATTGCTTTTGTATGCTTCCATCTTATTTTTATTACTTATTTAATGCAATAATTTATTTTTTTTAAATGTACAAATAAAAATTTAAAAATATATTTAATATATTTAATCAATTGATTTTTAATATATTTTTAATTATTTAAAGGTTAAAATATTTAGTTTTACATTTTTGCCCTCAATTTTAACACCTATTTAACATAGATTTAACAAAATGATCAAAACTGGTACAAAATTAATAGTTAAGAGACAAACTTTGGTAAAATTAAAAGTTGATGACAAAAATTGGTAAAAGTCAATAGTCGAAGGACTATTTCTGAAATTAACTCTTTAATACTTATTACTTAGGTTACAATATTTATTAGTTATTCATTCTCTAGGCCGTCAGTTTGGGTCGTTATCTTGGGAGTTGTATATATTCATTTGGGCCTAGCGTCCTGAATAATAATATCATTATTTTACTACCTCTCATTTTGCACATGTCGCATTTGATTTATGGTAGATTCGGTCTCGATAAACCCATTAGTATTATTACATAATTTGAACTAAACACACCATGGTAATGTGATTACTTAAATTCTCTTAAAAATTTTTGTATTACTTTTCAATACTCCAATTGTACCCGACTACCCGTTATCAATTATTCTTCATCATCCTCCTCCTCTTAGTAATAATATAAAAAATATACATATATAAAAAAATATACGGTCACGCGCACACGTGTGTGTGTATATAGGGAGAGAGAGAATTTTTAACATATTACATTTTCACAATCACGATTAAACACAAAAAGTAATTTTACATTATTATCATAATAATAACATTACCCATTATCTCAATGTGATTTCGTATATTCGTATCCCATAAATTGAACGCTCCCAAATTAATGTATGCACTTTTTTGCCAGATTTTTTTCTATTTTTGGAGTTAGATTTAGTCTCCATGACTCTAATGATAATTGAGTTTGACATTTAAAAAAATTAAAACTTTAATACAGTCAATTTAAGTATTAAAATTAGAATTAACTCCTACAAATGTTAAACTCATGCAGAAACAAACTACAATATACAAGTTTCACGCGATAAGTAATTATCAATCTCCATATAAGTATTGCTTTATTGGCGTAAGTTCATGTCAAGCAAATTTCGTTAAGGAAAAGTCAAAAGACCTTCTCCATTTTCTATTGTAAAACAATACATACTCAACTTTATTATTAAGAAAAATTTTATACCGAGTATTATTTAAAAATAATATAATTTGTGATAATGTAGTAAAATTTATTTTTTTTAATATTGACCATTTTTAGTATTGTTATTTTTTCCTTGATTGGCAAAGTCATGTATGCCATTTATAGAATTGTATTTAATATATAGAATTTTTTTTTTGAGATAATATAGAATTTTATTTATAGAATTTTATTGATAAGCGTGAAGCATTAAATATATAATAAATATACTACTATTTAATTTTTTTTTCTATATAATGAAATTTCGCCGCTTAATGTCATTCGTCATATGTGAGTCAATTACTATTTTTTTTTTTTTTGACAATAGTCAATTACCAATTTTGTTACACATTAATCAAATAAATGCAACTTTACAAATATCATTAATATTACATCGGTATATGATTTGGAAAGATATGCTTGTAATATTTAAATTTAAAAGTGTGTTTACATTTACTATTTGGAAAAATAATATATACTCCGTATTTGAAATCTATACTATATATAAAAACAAAATCCTCACTTTAAGCTTCATGCCCAAAACAGTCCTACAATATTTAGGATGCGATTATTTCCTATCTTCCTATTTATTTCACAATTCTACCTTACAATTCCTATTGTATCACAATTCTACATTACAATTCCTATTATACTACAATTCTATCCTAATAAGACTACTATATATATATATATAAAATCCTCACTTTCCTATTCGTTGTAAAATTCTACCTTACAATTCCTATTGTATCACAATTCTACATTACAATTCCTATTATACTACAATTCTATCGTAATAAGACTACTATATATAAAAACAAAATCCTCACTTTTAAGCTGCCCGCCCAAAACAGTCCTACAATATTTAGGATGCGATTATTTCCTATTTTCCTATTCATTGTACAATTCTACATTACAATTCCTATTGTATCACAATTCTACATTACAATTCCTATCATACTACAATTCTATCGTAATAAGATACAACCTTATATAAATCTCTAATCCTATATTGTGAACTTCAAAAGAGAAACGCAGAACGCAATTATTCCAGACCTCTCTACTTTCAAATCTGCGAATTTTGTTGCTGCGGTGAAGATATTGTTTTATGTAATATTGTTCAATTGTATATTGTTTTATTTAATAGGAATAAAATCATGGTCATGTTTGGTCATATTTCTTTATTTTGTATTTATTGTTATGCATTTTTTATGTTGTTCGTATGCTGCCTTTTTTATTTTTGAGTTTTTTCAGCTTTTTGCTTGGTTTTTTTTTTCTTTTTTAATTTTATGATCTTCCTTAGGGAACTTGCATCCATTTACAAACACATGTTCAAATTCAAATAGCAATCAACTAATTGGTAAATTCTTCTTAAAATTTTGTTCTAATTAATTGGTAAAAAAATTAATAAATTTTAATTGGTAACAAAATTTTATTTTCCAAATTATGAAAATAATTAAACCATTATAATTGTGAGAATAATAAAAACAAATTTGGCCTAATTTTATAAAAAAAATTTATTAATTATTATTTACGCTAATAATAATAATTCAAATACTTATATATACTACTATTAATAAATATAAAATAATCCTTTGTGAAATTCCCGCCCAAACAATAGTAAAGATAAAATGGAAAAGAAAACTGATTTTACTAATTGATTGAAAATATAAAAAGATTCTAAAGAAAAAAGAAATGGAAATTAGGCAAATTGGAAAGGAAAAGGACATTACTAATTGACTGAAAATTATTTTTAAAGAACTTTATTTTAAAAAAGTTCATTATACTTTCCTTTTGAAAACTTTAAATTATTTAAACTTAAAAAAAATTAATTAAACGTGGATTGTTAGATTATTTATAATAATTACAATTAATTCATTCAAATGTCGAGGAGGAAGAAAAAACTAAATGCGATACAATGAACATGAATATATTTCAGTTATAAAAGTATATATAATTACACAAATATTAGCGTAATTGACTATTAATAATTGCCTAATAATTATTATGATAATTAAACTAAACATTGGTCGTTGAATTTATTTTTATAATAATTATAATTAAATTATTTCTAATTTTTCCCATATTTATTTTAGTAATAATATAATTACATAAGTCATATTACATATTGATCTTTTAAAGATAATTGTAGACAAACAAGTCATATATTATTCAATTAATTGGGTAATACTTTTGCACTAATTTTATAATCAAATAAATATACATGTTCAATATTAATTTTTTTTATAATTTTATCTTTATTTTTATTATCTAAATATATAATAAAAAATTATATGTGCATCGCACGGGTAATTAGACAATTATTTGCTCTAATTCAAGTAAGGAAAATATAGAAAACATAATCAGTCCAACAAATTTCATCAATTGCGCTATATAATATTTGATGTTATAATTTATATAATTGTATATCGATCCAAATATTATTAAAATATTATATAATACTAAAATAATATGGTATAAAATTTTTTAATACACACCATTGATATGTAAATCATTGTAAATATTAATATTTTGCCTCTCCTATTTTATTTTCTCGACTTATTATTCATTGGTACATTAATTATATTTTAATTTTTGTTACATTTTTTTTAGTACTGTTGACTCTATTACAAAATAGTATATGTTCTATACTTTCGATTCTGTGACATTCTTTAAGGAAAGTTACAAATGTGTCATCTAAGCACAAGGTGTTTGGCCGTAGCATAAAACCACATACAAATACCCGGAGTATTCCGGGGTTATCGAACCACAGGGAAGTGGGGTATCAAGCACTAGTTACTAATTATATTCGCAAGAAGCTATTCCTACGTTCACAATGGATGATTATCTATGGATATGCAAACAAGATAATTAAAATAAGGCAAACGGTTTTTTTTTGTATTCAAAGAGGTAAAAGCGGGATTTTTGGGAGTTAAAGTGTTTAATCACCTAGTGCCAATCTAAAGTGAAATAATTATTTGGGTTAAACAAGTGTGGAAAAATGCCATCTAAAAGGGAAAGGTTACTCTCGTAACTCAAACCCAAAATACGGTAGTTGGAATACTCACTCTCGTGAGCTATTCACAATATAAGATCGGGACTAAGCAATAAATGGAATACCCACTCTCGTGGGCTATTCACAAATGGAATACTCACTCTCGTGAGCTATTCACAATATATCCCTTAACCAAATTGTCCTCTCTCGAGGTACAATAGTCAAGTGCAATTGTGGGTGCTCTTTGATTCATAGACAAATCTAGCAAGGGTACAAGCAATCCTATGCATCTAATTACAAGTATCAATAACATAAATCACAATTGCAACACAAGCAATAAACCCAAATAGATATCTCATTAAAACAAAATAAGAACTAGGCACATAGGTTCATAAACACTTTTATACCCAAAAATCCCAAAAGGAAGTTTAGCCTAACATGGCTAAAATAGATCCAACAATTATTCAATAAAGTTCAAAATAGAAAAGAGAAAGGAAGATATTCTCCCAAATGATGCCTCCAAGCTCTTTTCTTTGATCTCCTTTCCAAAAGTTGTGATGATTTCTTCTTTGGCTTTTGGAGATGATGAAGCTTCTTTTCCTTGTTCTCTTTCCCCTTTTTCTGACAAAAACCAGCAGCCAACAGGTAGGGTTTGGGGAGAAATGAAGCCTTAAATAGTGGGATCCAAAACAGGGACAAATATGGAATTTTGTTCTGGGATGAATAGTGTCCTGGGCAGGATTCTCGACTCGTCGAGAATGTTTCTCGACGCGTCGAGAATAAAATGGCGAAATTTTTATTGCTCTCTGGAAGGTCTCGACGCGTCGAGAGATGTTCTCGACGCGTCGAGAATCTGCGGTGAACAGTACTTTCGGTCCCATTTTGACTTCTCAACACTTTTGATTCCTTTGCATTGCCTTTTTGCTCCCAAGTGGTTATAATGCAGCACTAAACACACCAAAGACACTCAAACCAAGCATTATACCACTTTAAATAAAATAACAAGGAAAAAGCATTGGAGATAACATTTTAATACACAATTAATTATAAAACCTAAATAAAAACACAAGTAAAATAGGTACAAATGAGAGTGTATCAGTGTTTGTTGTTAATATTTTTTATTATAACTTTTAAATTTGACTTTTATGAGTTAAAATGTTTGATTACAATAATAACATTAAAAAATATATATAAAATATTTTGGATTTATGGAAAGTCTGTAATCACTACTTGGATATACGATATGGATAAATGATTTAGATCAATTGTTCATGTGTGTCCATCCTTTCCCATAAATTCGTGCAGATAAATATGGGCCATTGAATGCTTGAAATCTATGATTTAGATTTCATCAATTGTGCAAGTGAAGTGCACAATTGCACTTCAGTTGCACAATCGGCGAGATCTAAGCCATTGATTTCAAGCATTCAATGGCCCAAATATGTCAATATGAACTCATGAAAATGGGTGAACTCACATAATCAATGACATATATATATATATACACACACACACATACATACATACATACATACATACATACATACATACATACATACATACATACATATATATATATATATATATATATATATATATATATATATTTATTTATTTATATTGTGGTAATTTAACATGCTACAAACATCGTTGCAATCACAATTAATCACAAAAAAGTAATTTTACATTCTCATAATAATCATATTACTCATTGTCCCACAGTAATGTCGTATCCCATAAACTGAATGCTCCCAAATTAATAAATGCACTTCTTGTCAGATTTTTTTTTTCTATTTTAGAGTTAAATTTAGCCTCCAACAATAATTGAGTTTGACTAACAAGTCAAAATTAAAATTAATATAGTCAATTCAAGAATTAAAATTATAACTAACTATTACAAATGTTAAACTCATGCACAAACAATATACAATTTTCACTTGATAAGTAATTGTCATCATCAATCCATATAAGTATTGCCCTATTGGCGAAAGTTCGTGTCAAGCAGGTTTCATTAAGGAAAAGGCCATCTCCATTTTCTATTGTAAAACAAATAAACAACTTCCTTATTAAGTAATTTTTTATACCGAATACTATTTAAAAAATATAATTTGTGACAATATAATAACATTTAATTTTAATATTGACCATTTTAGCATTTTTATTTTTTCCTCGGTTGGCGAAGTCCTGTATGCCATTTATAGAATTTTATTATGAGCATGAACTATTAAATATATACTCATAAATATATTACTATTTGAGATTTTCTATATAATGAAAATTTGCCGCTTGATGTAATTCGTCATATGTGAGTCATTTACTAATTTTGTTACAAATTAATCAAATAAATGGAACTTTACAAACATCATTAATATTACATTGGTATATGATTTAGGAAAAAATATGCTTGCAATATCAAAATTTAAGAGTGAGCTACTAATTGAAAAAAATGATATATATTTGAAAGACTCATGATCAAATGAGCTCAATATTTCCCATGAGTCCGTGTGGATAGATGTGAGTCATTTAATACTTGTGATGAATGACTTATATTTCACCAATTGTGCACTTCACTTGCACATTTGGCGAAATCTTAGCCATTGATCTCAAATATTCAATGGCTCATATCTATCGACACGAACTCATGGAAAATGGTGATCTCACCAGAACAATTGTCATATTTGAAATATGCATAAAAATTAATAAATGAAAATTGTTATTACTTGAAAATTGAAAAATTAGAATAAACGCAACATAAATGCTAATACACCCAATCCTGTCCTATTTTGTTATATACATTTTTTTTTAAAAATACTACTGACTCTATTACAATGCAATATTTGCTCATAACTACTTTCTCAACCGATTGAAGCACAAAAGATCAATATCGTCCCTACCAATAACCTCTCATATGAGTGAGCAATTTTGTGCTACTGGACCACAAGGTCATTGGCAGTTATATACATAATTATACCGTGAATTTATTATGCATTTTACAAAACCATGCTTGTTCCCTTTAATAATCCTTTACTAAAAAAGTATGATATAAAATCATTGAGTTAATTTTAATTTTGGTCATAGATTTATAAGCGGCAGTCCACTTTGATTCTTTTTTTTTTAAAATCAAAATATTCTTATTTGGTCCTAGTATTATTGTGACATGATCATTTTTGGTTAGCAAAATCGTTGAAATGTCGTTAAATACGATGACATTTTAATCATTTTTATACAACGTAGGTTGACCCGCTATATTTTTAAGTGTATTTTTTTGAAAAAAATCATAATTGAAGACGAAAATGTCATTGTATTTAACAACATTTAAACTATTTTGATGATAAAAGACCAAAAATAGTTATGTCACAATAATATTATAACCAAATGTGGATGCTTTGAAAAATGATTAAAAATGATCCATCACCTATAAATTTATGATTAAAAATATAATTACCTCTAAAATTATTTAATACACAAAAACATTGTTATGTGAAGCATGGTAAATATTTATATTTTGTCCGTCCTATTTCATTTTCTCGATTCATTGATTAGATTAAGGGTGTGTTTGGAAAGCAGGAAAATGACTTCTGGAAAATGAGTCATTTTTCGGAAAATGGTTTCATTTCCAGTGTTTGGTTGCATTCTGGAAAACTGTCTTTGTGTGTTTGGTTCATTTTCTGGAAAATGGGTAGAAATGTATAATTATATATTTTTATTATTTTATTTAAAATAATAAAATATTTACAATAATATTAAAAATAATATTTATAATTTATAATAATAATAATTTTAAAAATAATTAAAAAAAATTCCCCCGTTTCCGGCGGAAACCATGCGGAAACCAGAGCATTGTGCTCTGGTTTCTCTCTGGAAACCAAAGCACTTTGGTTTCCGCCGGAAGCCTTGGTGTGTGTGTGTTGTGTCTCGGCGGAAAATGACTTCCACCCAAATTTGGCAGAAGTCATTTTCGCCATATAGGGCTTATTTTCCCCAGTCAACGGAAATCATTTTCCGTTGACTGGGTTTTCCATGGGTTGCCAAACACCCAAAGCCCAGAAAATGATTTTCGGAAATCATTTTCCGGGCTTCCAAACACACCCTAATTATAGAGAAAATTGTTATTTATACCTTTTCATAATATGTCAATTATTAATGTGACTCCTAAATTATTAGAGATGTAAATGTTGTCCATCAATTTTCAAAACGGTATATATATTATCACTCTCGTTACGGACCTAGGGTTTAAAATGGTGATGTTTTAAAACGGATTTGGAGCAATAAATGTACCGTTTTGAAATTTGATGGACAATATTTACACAAGTAATAATTCAGTAATCACATTGATAATTAACATATACTCTAAGGGCATAAATTACAAATTTCCTTAATTATATTTTAATTTTCTTTAACATTTTATTATACGAGTAAATTTTAAATTTGACTTTTACGAGTTAAAAAGTTGAATTACAAAAATAACATTTAAAAATAATACATAAAATATTTTGATTTATGGAAAATCTCGTAATCACTACTTAAATGTGGGTTATAAATAAAACTCGTCTTGATATTTTGACTGGCAAAGGATCATAGAGCGCAAATACAGAATATTTTGTATTGAAGAATGTGATTGACTGAAATGAGTATATATTCACATAAGTACGTATTGTATACAGAGAGTGAAGAGTATAAATACGGTAATTAAGTAGTACAAAGTGGTACCGGTACGTAACGCCAGGCCTAAAGTTTTGATTTTCATGTACTCTATTTTGCTCAGGGCGGGAAGCTGGAAAAAAATTGTCTCTTTCACTCTCTCTCTCTTTCTGTTTTTTTTCTTTTATCATATCTTTCTCTCTCTAGGGTTTGTAAATTTGAATTCGAAAGCTAAAAATCTGAAAAACTTGAATTTTATAGCGGTGCAGCTCGGTTGTAGAGCTGGTGGGGGGTTTTGAGTTGATGTGAATTGAGGTATAGCTGAATGAAGGAGATGACTCTGCGAAAGGGCCTGAAGGTTTGGGTTGAAGATAAGGACTTGGCTTGGGTTGCTGCTGAAGTCACCGACTTTATCGGCAAGCAAGTTCAAGTCCTCACTGAGAATGGGAAAAAAGTAAGTGAAATGTCTGTTTTTTTGGGGTTGATTTTTGTAGCCAAGTTTCTGTTGTTTGGGGGTGCTTTGTTACTGTAATTGTAGCAAATATTGAAAGATTGAATTTGGACCTAAAATTTAGGTACTGGCTTTGCCGGAGAAGTTGCTTCCCAGGGACGTGGAAGAAGACCATGGCGGAGTAGATGATATGACCAAATTGACTTATTTGAATGAACCAGGAGTGCTTGACAATCTTCAGAAAAGATATGTTCTTAATGAAATTTATGTAAGTTGAAATGTTTATGGTTTGTGATGTGAAATTGCATTTAACTTTGAAAGTTACTGACTGTAGGGTACTTGGAGAAAATGCTTATTTGTTTATGAGAATTAAGCCCCTCTTAGGCATATCTAGCTGAAAAGCTAGTTGAAAGCTGAACACTGAAATGCTAGAAGGTGAATGTGGAAAACTGTTAATCTATGTGATTGTTGTTAAAAGTATTTGGTAAAATTGGATGTTTAGTAAGCTTATATATGTAAAAAGATACAAAAAGTCCATAGGGTAGGTTAAGCAGTTTATATCTTTTGAAGAAAAGAGTTCCATGCTTATGTTTTATATATGTTAAAGGGGTATGGGATTTATGTAGGTTGAAGTGTTTATGTTTTGTGACATGAGATTGTGTTTAACATAGAAAGTTATTGATCATTGGGTACTTAGGGAAAAGAGTTAAATGCTTATTTGTTTATGAGAATTAAAGCTGACTGCTTGCTAGGAGCTAATTGAAGCTGCTATTTTACTTTTAGAAGTTTCTATCTAAAAGCCAACTGTTATTTACTTGAAGTTGAGTAGCCATATATAATAAGTTTCCCAGACGGTGCAGACCTTTTTACAATAAGCATTTCAGCTGACAGTTGAATGGATCCGTTTTTAACTTCTTTTCATATGTGTGTGTGTGTGCGTGCGCGCAATAAATACTTCTCTGTCCCTTGATCTGGCTTCTAATTTTCAAAATTCTAAATATAGCACTTAAGAATATCCAGTTGACAAATTTGGTGGACTTTTCTCATGTTCCAATGACAGGATATGAAAATTTCGAATATTTAAGATGCAGTCACTTTTAGCACTTGCAAAATATTTTTGAGCTTCAATTTTTCAAGTAATTCTTGTTCTGTTGCTATGATAGACATACACGGGGAGCATTCTAATTGCTGTCAATCCATTCACAAAACTTCCTCATCTATATAATATGCACATGATGGAGCAATATAAAGGAGCTCCCTTTGGCGAGCTTAGCCCTCATGTTTTTGCCGTCGCTGATGCATCTTACAGGTGAGTCAAGCTGAAATGATACTTTTAGCAATTGAGTAGCGTCAACTGTGCTTTAGGTGAAGTGATGTTGGTTGGTCTGTTTAATTATTGTGGCTTAGAGCTATGATGACTGAGGGCCAAAGCCAGTCAATATTGGTTAGTGGGGAAAGTGGAGCTGGCAAGACAGAGACAACAAAATTGATTATGCAGTATCTTACATATGTTGGTGGTCGTGCTGCTGGTGATGACAGGACAGTGGAGCAGCAAGTTCTTGAGGTAACATTGCTGCTTCAGTTGGTTATAATGTGTAAACTATATGCCAGTATGAGTATTTGAAAAACAATTATTATACATAATTACACACACACACACACACACACTCGCATATACATACATGGAAGTGTTACAAAAGGGTTCTATCATGACTGTTGTTTAAAAATGCTTGCCAAACTCTATTAAGTTTTCTTAGGATAGCTAAACTTTATTGTATAAATGATGTTGATTGGTGTATTTATTCCCTGAGGAATATGCATTGTATTTCTATATGGTGTTCTTTGATAAAATTATGTGTTGTCATTTTCCTTTTGTGTTAGAATTAGATTGATTTGGATGTGTTTTTCCTCCTGGTTCTAGTCTAATCCACTCCTGGAGGCCTTTGGCAATGCACGGACAGTTAGAAATGACAATTCGAGGTAGTAACTTTTTTTAAAAAAATTATTATTTTTTTTAAATTTTTTTATTTAAATTCTTGTTGATTTATATTTGTTTTAGATCTGATTTCATATGTACTGTTCTATTCATTATGAGATTGATTTTCAATTGTATTCAATGTTAGCCTTTTATATTATTAGGGGTTTATGCAATGAGGGGCCCTCAGGTTTTTAGAAGCCTTCCTGTTGATAAAGGTCCAGTAAAAAGTTTCTCTACAGTCTAACAGTCTACACTATCTAAGAGGTGTTGACTATTATTATTGGTGGAAGACAAAAGTGAAATTTAAGTTGGATTTATTTTTCCTTATTTATTTAGGTATCTGTCAACTTTTAATTTAAATAAGATACAGAGTAGTAACACTTAAATGCAATCCTCCATAATAATATTATAACAACTTGCTTGATCTTACTTCTTACTTTCTCCTCTCACCTGGTGATTTTACTGACTTTCTACAACTCTTCCTCTTCTTGATTTGTCTACTTTGAACTTCAATTTGAGTGTCAAACAATGTCAGGTGTAGAGTCTAACTATTCCTCCTTGTTCTCTGTGGATCGGGCGATAGAGTCTTTGATTGTGGATGATCTTTCTTTGTAGTCAACTTTTATATATGCGAAAATGGAAAAGCTTTTTTTTTTACCTGGAAAATGTATTTATTATTAACATCAGTTCCCTTACTCTCTACAGCCGTTTTGGCAAGTTTGTCGAGATCCAATTTGATGCAAGTGGTCGAATATCTGGGGCTGCAATTAGAACTTACCTTCTAGAGCGATCTCGTGTTGTCCAGATAACAGATCCTGAGAGAAATTATCACTGCTTTTATCAGTTGTGTGCATCTGGGATGGTACTCTCTCTCTCTCTCTCCAGTCCGTCCTCTGTGGTTCTGTATACTTCAGTGGCTATCAGTTAGCCTCAACTTTTAACAATCTAGTGGACATCTGTCTGCTGTTTCTTCTTTTTATAGATTTCCATGTACTCCTAATGTGCTCAATTATTATTTTTCTTTTTGTTGGATAAAACTTGTATTATGTACTTCATGGTTTTCTAAATGTTTTCCTAGGATGTTTAGCCTGATATTATTGAACGACAATCAGTTCTGAATAATATTTTCTGTTGTTACCTATCATTATTTTTGTTCAATGCTGCTGGAGACTTCTTTTACAGATATTTACACCTATTGATACAAAAAAAATGCATTTTCAGGATGCTGAGAAGTACAAATTGAGCCATCCTAGCGATTTTCACTACTTGAATCAGAGTAAGACCTACAACTTGGATGGCGTAAGCAATGCTGAGGAATATGTGAAGACAAGGAGGGCAATGGATGTTGTCGGAATCAGTAATGAGGAGCAGGTTCTAAAATTATTATATGTCTAACAAATTTGGTATGAGTTGTAGAATGCTAACATGGATTCATTTTATCAGGATGCTATCTTTCGGACCTTAGCTGCCATTCTGCATCTTGGAAACATAGAATTTTCTCCAGGAAAAGAGCATGATTCTTCAGCTATAAAAGACCAGAAGTCTAGTTTTCATCTGGGAATGGCTGCAAATCTACTTATGTAGGTGGCATTTGTAGATTTCCTTTCTTTTTTCGTTACTTTGAAAATACTTTTACCTTTTCGTTCTTTGTGTTTATAGCTTGCTCTTGTCCCAATTGCTAATTATCATTCTATTTCTTTCCTTATCTACTGAATTTTTTACTGAGTAAATTTCTTGCTGAAGAATTTAAGTTTGACATTGTTGGGCAATGTGCTAGGGGGTTGTGAATTTTGATATTACATAGGTGATTTGTTTTTCTTTTTTTTGGCTGCTTTGATTATTTGTGTGCTAACATTCACTCTCTTGCTCTTAATTAGTTGTATTGTCATCTTCACCTAACATTTATTCATAACACATAAGTTGCCCCCTTGCAGCCTTGTTATTTTTGATGTTGTCAACTTGGATAAGTAACTGGCTATTATAATTTCCATATTTCTTCTTGAAAATAAAAAAGAATTCAATTCATGTCTGCTTTTGAAGGGGGTTGATGCTATAACTACCCTTTTTTTCTATCCTTGGCATTCACTTTCTTTAGTTATAGGGTTATATTTATTTGCATTCCAATTTGGAACTGTTAACTGTTCCTTTTGTCATGTGGTGCTTTAGATGCTCTGTATGGACAAGTGGACACTACTTAAATTATTTGAGCATTAAATTTATATTGTTTCTGAAGCCTCTGGTTTTGTGTTTTGGGTGGGGTGGGGTGGTGGGGAATGTTCTCCTGCCACCTCTCCTGGTTTTGTGTTGGTAGTTTTATACTTGTATTTAGATGGTTTAATGGTTTGAAAATTTTACTTACGATAGGTGTGATTTACATCTGTTGGTGACTTCGCTTTGTACTCGATCAATTCAAACCCATGAAGGGATCATAATTAAGGCCCTTGATTGTGCTGCTGCTGCTGCAGGGCGAGATGCTTTAGCCAAGACTATATATGCTCAGTTATTTGATTGGTAGGTCAACTTTTATTCCAATATGAAAACTATATTTTCAGTCTTTAAATAAATATAAATATGCTAATAGAAAAATCCATGTGATACATGCGTATGTTTCAGGCTTGTTGAGAAGATCAATAGATCTGTTGGGCAAGATCCTGATTCGAGAATTCAAATTGGAGTTCTTGACATATATGGATTTGAATGCTTTAAGCAGAACAGGTTTGTTCTTGTCAAAATTTCTGAGTTTAACTTCCTATTAAACTCAGCTGAGATGAACTTTAGTAACCTGAGAATTGGATCTTTTGCTTGATTATAAATGCAAGTGTTTTGGATAAGTGAACTGCAATTGCAGCTTGGGTCCTTGAAGTTGTTAATTTGGACATATGAATTGAAAGTGGAAGGGGCTTCTTAGTTGTACATATATATGGTGTTGAACACTTCAATACATCATGCATCTCTAAGCTTTTGCTCAGAGGACCTTGGTTTGTGCTCAGTGTACTAATTGATTCCTTAGAATTTTCATGAAACAGCTTTGAACAATTCTGCATCAACTTTGCAAATGAAAAGCTTCAACAGCATTTCAATCAGGTCAGAGTGACTGTGCTTTGTACTTGTTAATGTGGTAATGACATGCATACTTTCAGTAAGCTTGATTGTCACTGATCCTGTTTTACTCTTTTTACTGGAATTTTCCAGCATGTATTCAAGATGGAGCAGGAGGAATATCAGAGAGAAGAAATTAATTGGAGTTACATTGAATTTATTGACAACCAAGATGTTTTGGATCTAATAGAGAAGGTTTTGTTTTGCTTTCTTTTTTGTTTTTTGTTTTTGGTTTTTTTTTGTTTTGTTTTTTCCCTTTTCTTTTCTTCAATTAAAATTTTAATTGTTCTGTTGAGTGACTTGTTCAACTCTGCTTTTAATTTTTAGAGTAACTGTTTTCAACAATCAAATATACTAATAAGTTGGTATGTCACTTATCAAACACTGTGTTGTTCCTCTTTTTATCTGGTTTTGACAAGGTTAACAGTTCTGATGTTCTTGCCCGTCTCTGATGACATTTTACTGTTTACTAACAAAATTAACAGTGTTTTGCTGGAAATGTGAGATTATAGTAATCAATATTTGTGTCATATCATACAAATGCCACATCATCAAATTGTTGAGTTTGAAACATGAAGATAACATTGATAGTATTTATAAAGTAGGGAAGAAGTTGAAATTTTTTTTGACAGACTATTTATGATGAGTGCACCTATGTAGAACAAAAGTGATAATTTGCTAGGAATTTGTTTCAGTTAGCTGGTGCTCGAATAAAAATAAGAAATTGTTGAAAAATAAAGAGTTAGGTTTATCTATAGGGTTGTGTTTGTTTATGAATAGGTGTCAGTTACTTATAGTTATGTGTATGTGTATAGAATCATATATTTTCTATACCTTTCAAGTACTTGATTCTTCATCTCTGCTTCCGCTTAACTGGCGGGTGGTTGTTATTCTCCACCCGCTAGGCCATTCCATCTTCCAAATTCAACATGGTATCAGAGCCTACTTTCCTAGGGTATTTTCAAAATTCAAAATTGCAGTTTTTCAGTCGCATGAACAGTAGTACACAAATGCTACTGTTCAGGCGAAACCCTAATTTTTCAAATTACTTGCTTTTGGTGGGTTCTTTTGTCAAATTGGTGTTACCTATCCCTTCTATAGTCTCCGGCGAGCCTGACCCAGCAAGCAGCATCACCATCTCCTCCGCCACGCGCCGCCACCATCGCCGGACTTCTGACTCACGCGCCGGCGCGTGTGGCCTCCTCCGGCAGTATTTTCCGGCGAGACTTTCCAGATATGCTCGTCGGTCCTCTGCGACTCCATCTGTGTATTTAGAACTTTATGTGAGAGTCGAAGCTCCAAAGGGAGAATTGGGAATTTTTCTGATAGGAGATCAGAGCGTTTTTCCTTGGAGATGGAAAATTCGTCCACCGGGTTTGATCAATTTGCAAATTCTTCCTCAGGTGGTTAAAAGAATGAAATTGGCTGATATTATGACGATACTAGGTAGCATAGATATCATTATGGGGGAAGTTGATCGTTGAAATGATAATTGATACAACACAAATCCAGGCTATCCATTCCTTTTCCGGATTGGAATCCGTAAAAGTCAAAGAAGTCTATGGGATCATATGGATACTTGCCCCTATTTTTACTATTGTATTAGGAATCACAATGGGTTTACTAGTAATTGTTTGGTTAGAAAGGGAAATATCCGCGGGAATACAACAACGTATTGGCCCCGAATATGCGGGTCCTTTAGGAATTCTTCAAGCTTTAGCAGATGGTATCAAACTCCTTTTGAAAGAAAGCCTTCTTCCATCTCGAGGGGATACTCGCTTATTCCGTATCGGACCTTCCATAGCAGTGATATCCGTTTTTCTAAGTTATTTAGTAATTCCTTTTGGTTATAAGCTTGTTTTAGCCGATCTTAGTATTGGGGTTTTTTTCTGGATCGCCGCTTCAAGTATTGCTCCCGTTGGACTTCTTATGTCCGGATATGGATCAAATAATAAATATTCCTTTTTAGAGAGAATCATTGAGATATTGAAAATAAAAAAGTCTCTTTTAGAGAAGAAAGCTCTGAACTAGAAAGGTAAAAAGCCGATATATTGGAAAGCGAATTCGCAAAAAGGTGAATTTAAAAGAATTAATAGATTTTTTTTTATAAAATACAGCTGCCTTGGAACGAGCACAAGCTACTATACAAGCTCCAGAGGGTTCTTTGAAAAAGGAAGGACATTACTACAAATGGACTGAGAGAAGCTCAGTTTGTACTGATCGAACGCAATGATTCTTTGAATGAAAGAGATTTCCTACTCAGAAAATATCACAAGATGTTATATTTTGATCGTAATTTGGAAGAAGAAACTCCTCCTATTTTGCGATTCGAACCTTCTACTATTTTTGAATTAGAACTTTCTACTCTTTGGGGAGGAGAACTTTCGCGTCCTACTAATGAAACAAATGAAAGAAATAAATCTTGTAATTATAGTCGGATAGCCAATACAAAACTCTTACCCAATTTAAGTCATTTTAAACATAAGAACTTAATTTGGGTAAGTTTTTTTTTTAACCTAGTATAATTGAGTTTTCTTAATTTTTGTAAAACAGAAAAATAAAGATTGATACAAAAAAGAAATAAAAAAACAAATAAAAAGGAATTCTCGCATATCCTAAATATTTTATACCCTCGCTAGCAATAAAACTAAGAAAAGCAAAACAATTAAATATTTGGTCAATAATTCTTAAATCAAAACAACGAATAATTTGAGAAAACCTTCGCACTTGGCAAACAAAAAAATTCTTATAAAAAGTATCTATATAAGCACGATTATAGGCCCAGTCATATATCACAAAGACTATTTTGTCGCGAATAACTCTCTTAAGGCTTTTTTGATGAAACGAATTAATTAATAGAAAACTTTTGAAAGACGAATAGGTGGGTTTATATAATAAAAATGCTATAAATATTCCGCAATAAGCAATCCCCACGGAAATTACCGTATGCTTTAAGAACTCAGCTAAATCTGTTGAATTAGTGTGATCCAAAAGATAAATAGCAGGATGTAACCATTGGGTTAAGATGTCGAGATTGAAACCAAGCTCCTTCGGAATTCCTAAGAATCCAATTACAAAAGTTACAAAACACAATAGAATTTGTGGAAATAACATAGTATTTTCTGATTCAAAGGGATCAGAAGTATAAGAAAATTTGGTTTGATTCTCCCCTTTCTCATCAATTGTGAAAAAGCGAAAATTTTTGTTAATTGGCTTTGAACCCTTTTTTCCCCATAGAGACATTGAATCAAGAGGGTTATTTTTTTTTCCACTATAATTTTGAAAACCAACGTTTAAATGTCCTTCAAAAGTCATTAAATAAATCCGAAACATATAAAATGCGGTTAATCCCACAGTGCCCCAAGCTATTAGGGCGAAAATCGGCGAATAAAGCCAGCTATCATTAAGAATTTCATCTTTTGACCAAAAACAAGCAAGGGGCGGAATATTTATAGCATT
>NC_044930.1:22719402-22745407 GCF_003576645.1 Ipomoea triloba | reverse complement strand
TTAAGAATTTCATCTTTTGACCAAAAACAAGCAAGGGGCGGAATACCACAAAGTGAAAGTGTACCTAATAAAAAAGCACCTTTGGTTATCGGTACGTGTTTTGTTAAACCGCCCATAATAACCATATTCTGACTTTTTTCGGGAGAATAACCAATAATAGTCTCCATTGAATGAATAACGGATCCTGCTGCTAAGAATAATAATGCCTTGGAATAAGCATGAGTAATCAAATGAAATAAAGCACTTCGGTAAGACCCCATTCCTAGAGCTAACATCATATAACCCAATTGAGACATTGTGGAATAAGCTAAACCTCTTTTAATGTCTTGTTGAGCAAGAGCTAAAGTAGCTCCTAATAAAACTGTTTATTCCTATCAAGGAGATGAAATACATTATGGAAGGTATAACTAAGAAAAGGTAGCTGATAGCTGGCTTTATTCGCCGATTTTCGCCCTAATAGCTTGGGGCACTGTGGGATTAACCGCATTTTATATGTTTCGGATTTATTTAATGACTTTTGAAGGACATTTAAACGTTGGTTTTCAAAATTATAGTGGAAAAAAAAATAACCCTCTTGATTCAATGTCTCTATGGGGAAAAAAGGGTTCAAAGCCAATTAACAAAAATTTTCGCTTTTTCACAATTGATGAGAAAGGGGAGAATCAAACCAAATTTTCTTATACTTCTGATCCCTTTGAATCAGAAAATACTATGTTATTTCCACAAATTCTATTGTGTTTTGTAACTTTTGTAATTGGATTCTTAGGAATTCCGAAGGAGCTTGGTTTCAATCTCGACATCTTAACCCAATGGTTACATCCTGCTATTTATCTTTTGGATCACACTAATTCAACAGATTTAGCTGAGTTCTTAAAGCATACGGTAATTTCCGTGGGGATTGCTTATTGCGGAATATTTATAGCATTTTTATTATATAAACCCACCTATTCGTCTTTCAAAAGTTTTCTATTAATTAATTCGTTTCATCAAAAAAGCCTTAAGAGAGTTATTCGCGACAAAATAGTCTTTGTTGAAAAATAAAGAGTTAGGTTTATCTATAGGGTTGTGTCTGTTTATGAATAGGTGTCAGTTACTTACAGTTATGTGTATGTGTATATATATGTACTATGTTTCTTCATTAGAAACATAGAATCATACTAATATATTGAATCTTTCAGTCTTATATACATTTTCCTATTCTTTGATTCTATCTCTGCTTCCGCTTAACTGGCGGGTGGTTGTTATTCTCCACCCGCCAGGCCATTCCATCTTCCAAATTCAACATGGTATCAGAGCCTACTTTCCTAGGGTATTTTCAAAATTCAAAATTGCAGTTTTTCAGTCGCATGAACAGTAGTACACAAATGTTACTGTTCACGCGAAACCCTAATTTTTCAAATTACTTGCTTTTGGTGGGTTCTTTTGTCAAATTGGTGTTACCTATCCCTTCTATAGTCTCCGGCGAGCCTGACCCAGCAAGCAGCATCACCATCTCCTCCGCCACGCGCCGCCACCATCGCCGGACTTCTGACTCACGCGCCGGCGCGTGTGGCCTCCTCCGGCAGTATTTTCCGGCGAGACTTTCCAGATATGCTCGTCGGTCCTCTGCGACTCCATCTGTGTATTTAGAACTTTATGTGAGAGTCGAAGCTCCAAAGGGAGAATTGGGAATTTTTCTGATAGGAGATCAGAGCGTTTTTCCTTGGAGATGGAAAATTCGTCCACCGGGTTTGATCAATTTGCAAATTCTTCCTCAGGTGGTTAAAAGAATGAAATTGGCTGATATTATGACGATACTAGGTAGCATAGATATCATTATGGGGGAAGTTGATCGTTGAAATGATAATTGATACAACACAAATCCAGGCTATCCATTCCTTTTCCGGATTGGAATCCGTAAAAGTCAAAGAAGTCTATGGGATCATATGGATACTTGCCCCTATTTTTACTATTGTATTAGGAATCACAATGGGTTTACTAGTAATTGTTTGGTTAGAAAGGGAAATATCCGCGGGAATACAACAACGTATTGGCCCCGAATANTAAGGTAGAGTGTATGTTTTAGTCCAAGCTTGGAACTTCTAGATGTTCCAACTTGATGGGGAGTGTTGAAAAATAAAGAGTTAGGTTTATCTATAGGGTTGTGTTTGTTTATGAATAGGTGTCAGTTACTTACAGTTATGTGTATGTGTATATATATGTACTATGTTTCTTTGTTTGAAACAGACAGATAATATAGAATCATATATTTTCTATATCTTTCAAGTACTTGATTCTTCATCTCTGCGTCCGCTTAACTGGCGGGTGGTTGTTATTCTCCACCCGCCAGGCCATTCCATCTTCCAAATTCAACAGNTGTAGAACAAAAGTGATAATTTGCTAGGAATTTGTTTCAGTTAGCTGGTGCTCGAATAAAAATAAGAAATGAAGCTTTGCAAGATGGGTGAATGATTAAGTTGATTTTGCTTGGTACTATTTGATAACTTAATCTTTTTTATTTTATTTATTTATTTTTGACAGGATATAAATTTTCAAATTGGTTTTGTTTATCTTGTTCATGCAAGTTTAGTTTTTCTTTTAATAAACAATTAGGGTAGGGGTGGGGGTGGGGGTTCAATTGAAAGATGATTATAGGGTAGGGGTGGGGGTGGGGGTTCAATTGAAAGATGATTAGAGAAAAATTTGCCAGAAAAAATGGGTGTGTGCAATGACATACTTTTCCAAATTTGTGATTGACAAAAGACCTATAAGGTTTGTGGTTTCCTCAGAAACTATACCATCTTCTTGGTAGTTTAAAACATTCTTGACTATTGTATATAAGAGAATGCCATGTTTTTATTATATCTGATTGCTGATGGCTACTATGTAGACTTTCCTGTCTCTAAGAGATATAATCTCTTCTGTATTGGTTCTAAGCTATATGCTTCTTTTTGCAGAAGCCAATAGGGATAATTGCTTTGTTGGATGAAGCTTGGTACATAACAAGTTCTTCCTTCTATATTGGTGCGTGTTGGTCTGTTATAGTTTCTTTTTTCTGCATATCCTTATCCTGATTTTTGTATTCATGCAGTATGTTTCCTAAATCAACACATCAGACGTTTTCAAACAAGCTGTTCCAAAACTTCCGGGGCCATACACGACTTGAAAGAGCAAAATTTTCTGAAACAGATTTTACTGTCTCTCATTATGCTGGCAAGGCATGTCACAATTAACCAGCATTTTGCAAGTGCATCTGTTTTTCTTTGGGAGTTTATTTAGTTTCTCAATGCTTCTTTTGTAGGTTACTTATAAGACAGAGACATTCTTAGATAAAAATCGGGACTACATTGTTGCAGAGCACCGTAATTTATTATATTCTTCGAAGTGCTCATTTGTTGCTGGCTTGTTTCCTCCTTTGGGAGAAGAATCTTCAAGATCTTCATACAAGTTTTCTTCGGTGGCTTCTCGGTTTAAGGTACAAAGCTTCTTCAGAAACTGTTAGCTGCTTTATGAATTGTTGAAAATTTTCNGGGGGTTCAATTGAAAGATGATTAGAGAAAAATTTGCCAGAAAAAATGGGTGTGTGCAATGACATACTTTTCCAAATTTGTGATTGACAAAAGACCTATAAGGTTTGTGGTTTCCTCAGAAACTATACCATCTTCTTGGTAGTTTAAAACATTCTTGACTATTGTATATAAGAGAATGCCATGTTTTTATTATATCTGATTGCTGATGGCTACTATGTAGACTTTCCTGTCTCTAAGAGATATAATCTCTTCTGTATTGGTTCTAAGCTATATGCTTCTTTTTGCAGAAGCCAATAGGGATAATTGCTTTGTTGGATGAAGCTTGGTACATAACAAGTTCTTCCTTCTATATTGGTGCGTGTTGGTCTGTTATAGTTTCTTTTTTCTGCATATCCTTATCCTGATTTTTGTATTCATGCAGTATGTTTCCTAAATCAACACATCAGACGTTTTCAAACAAGCTGTTCCAAAACTTCCGGGGCCATACACGACTTGAAAGAGCAAAATTTTCTGAAACAGATTTTACTGTCTCTCATTATGCTGGCAAGGCATGTCACAATTAACCAGCATTTTGCAAGTGCATCTGTTTTTCTTTGGGAGTTTATTTAGTTTCTCAATGCTTCTTTTGTAGGTTACTTATAAGACAGAGACATTCTTAGATAAAAATCGGGACTACATTGTTGCAGAGCACCGTAATTTATTATATTCTTCGAAGTGCTCATTTGTTGCTGGCTTGTTTCCTCCTTTGGGAGAAGAATCTTCAAGATCTTCATACAAGTTTTCTTCGGTGGCTTCTCGGTTTAAGGTACAAAGCTTCTTCAGAAACTGTTAGCTGCTTTATGAATTGTTGAAAATTTTCCGGTGAAAATGAATTCAATTGGTTTGTAATGTTGATAGTGTTTATAGTCATTTCCAGTCACAAATTCTAGTTGTTTCTCAGATGTGAAAAATGACAGATGTGTTAGTTGTCAGTGCGGGGGAAGGAAATCTTGTATTCCCTTAGGTTTGAAAGGGAAGATGCAGTAGGATCTCCCCCCCCCATTTTCCTGGGAAAAACCAAAGTATTTTATGCCCAATCTACTTCACCCTCAATATAATTTGAATTGTGAAGTTTAAAAACTTTGGAATCAGGCAGCTTATAAAAGCTTCTAACTAGTGAATACCTAAATTTCACCTCCAACTTACCTTATTTTCAACTTACTAAACAACCTTAACAGTCCAATTCCTGTGGTTATAGTCCCCTCTATACATTCCACCTCATCAACAATGGTTTAAATGTATCATGTTATGTATCCGGTTGGGTGGAGTAGCATTTTGGCTCTTTGTCAACAGTGTTATCAATGGCGGGTGGCGCTACGGCCTACGGCAGAAGCATGGCAGACAAAATAAAAATCTTATAATATATATAAGAAGTTAAAAACTGCAAAAATTGATTACAAATAAAGTAGAAAACTTAATGTCTTAAGTCTTAACATAAGTAAAAAACTATAATAAAGTAAATAGATAATTCGATATTAAATGTCTAATCCTCTTCACCGGCCCCAACATAATCTTCTTCTTTGTCAACAAGGTTGTAAAGGAGTAAATGCTGAAAAATAGAAAAAGAATTAGAGATAAAAGTCTTTCTCAACTCTTTAGACCAATTTTTTATGAGTTTAATTATAATATAAACTAATAAAATTATAAAGTAGAAAAGGAAAGAGAACAAGAGAGGAACAGATAGAAAAAGTAGCAGAAAAGAAAAAAAGGAAAAAGTAAAAAGTAAAAAAAGGCCCAAATCTTTGCGAAGTAGAACGGATCCAGAGACTTGCCGGGTGCTAGAGGTTGCCAGAGCTGGACATCATCGGCTCTGGAGTTCTCGCTGGAGGTTGTTGGTTTTGCTGGTCTGAGGCTTGGAGGCTAGGGTTAAGACTTAAGAAGTAAAAGTTAAAAAAAGGGCCAAATCTTTGCCATTCTGCCATATCTGCTGTGTCAGTGATGGCTGCTACACTTATGGCAGCTGCCATGGCCTGCCACTTCAAAATTGCATCACCACCACCATTAGATGCCAGAATCCTCAGATTCTGCTATCTGCCATGCTAGCAATTTGACAACATTGCGTGTCCAAACGCAAAAATTCTTTAACATGTTAATACTTGCCAAGCAGGTGGTTTTTTCTTGTTCAGTATAATGATTTTGTATAAGGTTTCGGTCCATTAAGTTGCTTGTATTTGTGAGTGTGGGATTGAAGATAATTACTGTGGCAGATCAGATTTCCTTTTATACGAAATAATTTTGCTTGGTTAGTCATTAGCCCTAATTGTTGAAATTGCTGGGGTGGTGTTCGTGTACTGCGCCTCTTTTCTTTATGATTTCACAAAATAGTCAAATGTAAGATAAAATTGAAATACAAGAAAAAAATGTGGTTCAGGAAATGACTAGCATGCTTGTTGCCAAGATAGCACCCAATTCAGGATTGAGAAGATAAGGTGGGACTATCAAGAGATCTATTGGTATATGAAACAGGAGTCTGCAAAAGAAAAAAAGGGTTAAATTGGTTGGATAAGAATTTAGGATTTGGGAAGCCTCAAATATACTTATATGCATGAAGTGATTGACAAGAAATGGAGATCAAAGGTGGAGGTGCAGGGTAGATTTGTGTGCTAAATTGGATGAGGGAATACTGGAATAAGGAAAATGAAATGAACAATGCCTGCCTTTGAATTGTGAAGTGCAAACATATGATCAATAAAGAACCAAACAATCAGCAGTAAAGGTGCAAGGTGATAACTTCACTCTGGTATGTGTTTTAGGCATGCTGCATGCCAATATCTTGTTGATTCTGAATAACATGTCCCTTAGGACAACCTCAAGTCGTCTATTGTTGAGGAATTCTCACCCGTCTGTGCCTAGGCAAGGCGTAGCTGTGTTTTGAACTGAGTGTGAAGGTGAAACTTGAAATAGAAATGTTGTCATAAACTCATAATTGTACCACACAACTAAAAGCTAAAAAAAATTCATTTATTTTTGTCTTAGTGTGCATGTTTAGTATATAAAGATCTTCTACCTGTAATTTATATCTTTCTGTTTTACTTTATTGTCTATAGCAACAACTTCAAGCACTTTTGGAAACCCTCAGCTCAACAGAGCCTCATTATATTCGTTGCATCAAGCCGAACTCCCTGAATCGTCCCCAGAAGTTTGAAAAGCAAAGCATCTTACACCAACTGCGTTGTGGGGTCAGTAGATTATTGATGTGTTTTACTTAAATTGATAAAAGCTAGTCGTTTTTCTTTGAAAACAATAACTGTTTTTGCTTAAATATCTTTAAAGATTATTGGCTCATTTGGAAGGGCTATGATCTTCTGTAGGGCGTTTTGGAGGCTGTGCGCATAAGCTTGGCTGGTTATCCTACTAGGAGGACTTATCCTGAGTTTATAGATAGATTTGGAATCATTGCTTTAGAAATATTGGATGGAAGGTAGGTTCACTGATTGTTTTACTTGGCCCGTTTAATACAAGTTTGTGCAGCACAGTACTTTCTTGTTCATTGCATTTGCTGACTCCAAGTCTCCAACACTTTCCCCAGGAATTCAAATTATGAAAAAATAGTCTACAGTTGTTTGATGATTTATCCCAAAAAAAGAAGAAGAACAAACTAGAACCCCAGATCAAAAGTCTTTTTTGTCCTGTAGAGGACGGAGGACCCTCATGTAAAGACTTAAATTTGAAATCTAAGCATCTTCTGCTCATTTGTTCTCCAATTAAAGAGTTACATAAATTTTTTACCAGGCTTTTGAATACTGAAATTTCAACATAATGCTAGTATGTTGAGCAGAGTGTAAGATATTGTAATGTGGGAAGGTTTACATAGTAACATTATTTGGATTACTCACATGGGATTCATTTATATTTTATTTTATTAAGCTGCAAACAAATATCCAGTGCTTATTTTATGGTTCTTTCTGAGTGTCAAACTTTAGTTGGTCTTAACTATTTTTCAGTTGCTCTTAATTTTTACATACTATTGTGTGAAGTGTGCCAAGTGCCTTGTCCCTACATTTTAGAAGCTGCTTTATGGTATTGGTACTTGCATAATTATTGTTTTTATTTATGTTTCTGGTTCTGACTCTTTTGAATAATGTTTAAGAGTTGTTGCTCTTTGGTAAACCTTTCTTTACTTATTCTGTTGCCATCTTCTACCAGCTATCATTTTTATTATTCATAGTACTTCCATTTTTATTTTATGCAGTTCTGATGAAAGGACCATCACGGAAAAGATACTGCAGAAACTCAAGCTTGAGAATTATCAGGTTTGCTTGCATGACTGTCTACATGAAGAATTTATAGGTTTTTAATGTTAATTTAATGGTGGTTTTTTTTTCCTCTTTGCAGTTGGGAAAGACAAAGGTGTTTCTTAGGGCTGGCCAGATTGGTGTTTTAGATTCTAGTCGTACTGCGGTTCTGGATTCTGCAGCAAAGCGTATACAAGGACAGCTGAGGACTTTTATTGCTCGCAGAGACTTCATTTCAAAGCGGGCAACTGCTATTATTCTACAGTCATGCTGCAGAGGTCTTATCTCTCAACTGTGTTTCATTAGTGCTAAGTTTGCATCTTATCTGCATGCATACTTTTTTGCATTTATTTCATATTGGCATTGCAAAATATGAAAAAAGAGAATTGGGGTCTTTACATGCAAGAGTTTTGTTGTATATATATTTTTTATTACTTAGGGATAAGGATCAAATTAAGTCCTCAAACTTTTTAGGGTAATGCAATTGGCCACTTAACTCAAAAAAAGCTTCAAATAAACCCTTAGACTTGAAAAAGAAAAATACAATTGGCCTCCTTTTTACCCAGTTTTGCAAGTAAACACCAAGTCATTGCTTATATGGACACCAACTCATATTTTTTGTTGATGTGGTTTGATACTTGCTGATTTCTTTGAAGACATGTCATCATATATAGCTGATGATTAGTTATTATTACTATTTTTTTAAACGGATGAAGATGCCATGGCAGCCATCGCTTCTTCTCCTTTGACCTACCTTCTTCATCCATGAGTAATGAAAATTAAAAAAAAAAAACCCTTCTTCACAGATCTGTACATCCCTTCTTCGTTCAGATCTGGGAAAGAGGGCAAAAAAGCTTCTTTGTCCAGAAGGATGAAGACAGCTGAACTGCCTTCTTCGTCAATCTGTACTGTTGAGAAATGAGAGAGGAAGTTTTCTTAAATATGCTTTTCTCACTTCTTGATTCAACTACACTGGCACACTGCCATATGTATACATGCTAGGCTACTGTTATTACACTTTCATCTGCCATGCCTCTTCACATCTCTATCCTATTCATGCCTTTTTCACATCTCTACTATTCATGCCTTTTCATATTTCTAACATGTACAAAGACTGCAAAAGTGCCATCTTCATCCTTTGGACAGAGGGCAGATAAGTGTTGCTGGAAATTCAAATAATGTCTTCTCTTGTTTTTGCATTTACTTGGTTGGTGGGAGCAGATGTTCTGGAAATACAGAAATTGCTACAGAGTACAGAAGGAAGAAATATTAAGAAAAAGAAAATAAAAATATGATAATAAATAAATAAATAAACATAAAATTCCAAATAAACAATTTTTTCCAAAGAAAAATATGACGTGGTGTCCATGTCACTTTTACCTGATGGTTACCTGCAAATATGGGTAAAGCCTATTTATGTTTTGTTTGTTTGTTTTTTTTATTTTTATTTTTATTTTTTATTTTTTATTTTATTTTTTTTTAAAATTTAAATAGTTCGGGGGCCTAGTTATGTTATCACAAAAAGTTTGAGGGCTTAGTTTACTTGTATCTCTTTTATGTATTCTTTTGGTACATGAATATTTTTAGTTTTACTTGATATATTGAAAAAAAATTAACATGCTGATGGGGAGAGAGTTTTGTATGCTTGATGTGTTAACCAAATACTGATTGAAAACTTCTATGCTTGCAGGTTTTCTTGCTCGTTGTTTATACACTTCGTTACGAGAAGCCTCTGCAACTTTAATAATACAGAAATATGTTAGGAGATGGATTTTAAGGCATTCCTATATGCAACTTTGTAGTTCTACTTTGCTCATACAATCAAGCATTCGTGGTTTCATGACGAGGCAGAAGTTCTTATATCAAAAGGAAAACAAAGCAGCCACTATAATTCAGGTGAAGTTTTGGGTTTTCATGTCTTGCCTCGTGAAGTTACAGTGTTTTTCTATATCCCTTATTACGAGTGCATGTTTTCACATATTTTTGTAAATTGGTCATTTTTCCTGTTTATTAATGAAATTTGAGTGTGTATTTTATTTTGAAACATGAAATAAGTCTAGCAAGTAGCAATGAACCTATCTTGTACTCCAATGGGGAAATCAAGTTGTTAGATTTGGAATAGGAATCTGTTCTTTGATTTTTGACCATTTGATTGCTTTGTGGTTTACTCATTTTTTTTTTTTTTTGAATACTACTAACTCTATTACAATGCAGTATCTATTCATAACTACTTTCTCAACCTATTGAAGCACAAGAGTCAGTATTGCCTCCACTGAGGCTCGAACCCACCACCTCCCTTATAAAGGGAAGGGTTTGATGCCACTGGAGCACAAGGTCCTTGGCTGGTTTACTCATAATAATGTTTTTTGGAAATTGTATGGCATCTGAGATTAGGGTAATGTTAGATTAGATGTGGTACAGAGTGATAAGTATCATATATTAGATGTATCTATGAAAGTTACATTTGCTAGTTCTTTGTGCTGTTAGAGGTTTGTGTTGCCATGTGACTTTGTTAATTGTTTCTGCTGTGGTAAAATCCATTTGCAGGGCTATATGTTGGACTATTGTTACTTTATGATCTGTAATCTTAATGCATTTTATATTGAAGCTTTCTTTTTTTTTTTTTTCAAAAAAATATTGTTTGTCATGTGCTTTAATTATCTGTTATGTTGTAGGCTAATTGGAGAATGTGCAAGGTGCGGTCTGCATTTCATAACCGTCAATCCAATATTATTGCAATTCAATGTCTTTGGAGGCAAAAATTGGCTAAGAGAGAGCTCAGAAGGCTTAAACAGGTGAAATAATGTTAACCAAAATTGTGTGCCAGTGTAGTGTTATTCTATTCTTAGTCATTTTCTTTTTCAATTGACACACTTTTCGAACTTTTCTGGAACAGTTCTAGTCTGTCCTGTAACTTATTTAAGGCTTTGAAATGCGGAATAAATTATTCTGAATAATAGCATAAAACATTATTCTCTAGTACTGAAGTAGTGCCTTATGACTGGCCATGATTGATGCTGGTCTTCAGACAATTGGTGCCTAGCTCATCCTCAATGTACTTTTATGATTCATTATGATGTTCTAATTCTTCTGATAATAATTATTGTGTTGGAGAAGTCTGCTCCTTCACTTTGAAGTGCTTCAAGCAATCTTGCATACAAGTAAAATCTAGTGCAGTGTTGCTCTTCCATATTATCCACCTTTCATACTTGCATTTTTCATTTTGCATTCAGACTCCAATTAGTAGAGTGGTACTGTAAACTATTGGCTAAAGTAGATAGATTACATATGCATTCTTTTTCCAAATCAAGATGCATGCTGCTTAACTTTTTATTATGTGTGTGTGTATGCTTGTACACACTTCTTTATCAATCTAGGGATCTATTACTGTTTACATTATGCGGATTTTATACTGTTTACTTCATGAAGATTTGGTTCGTTATTTACAGGAAGCTAATGAGGCTGGTGCTTTGCGTTTAGCAAAAAGCAAGCTTGAGAAGCAGTTGGAGGATCTTACATGGCGACTTCAACTGGAGAAAAAAATGCGGGTACTGCTCTTGCTACTATATTGGTATTAAACTCTTTAAGTACAAAATTAACTATGTACAACTATATGTTTGTAAGCAGGGACAAGAATGTTAGTTTGGGTTTTGGTTAGTACTATGATTATTTTGGCGTACTGCATTGGTATCCACATGCCCGCGGGATATGACTAATCCATCACATCTTTTCTCTGGAATTTTTTTGGGGGTTATGCTTTAATTCTATCTGCATTTTTGCAAATAATTTTGCTTCAGGCTTTAGTTTTTCGCCATATCAATTCTGAATGCAGATTTCAAATGAAGAAGCTAAGTTGATGGAAATTTCAAAACTTCAAAAAACAGTGGAATCTTTGAGCCTTGAACTAGATGCTGCCAAACTTTCTACAGTAAATGAGATCAACAAAAATGCGGTGCTTCAGAGGCAGCTTCAGTTATCAATGAAGGAGAGAACTGCTTTAGAAAAAGAAGAAGCTGCAATTACAGAACTGAGAAATGAAAATGCAGTCTTAAAGGTAGTGGTCATTTCTTAGTTTTGTTTTCAGTTGCTTCATTTTATATGTGCTACATTACTGTTCAGCTGTATTTTTTTCTTCGTAGTCTTTCTTGGAATTTTGCTCGTCTTTGGCATATTAGTGTCATGATACTGGAATGCAAGCATTTCCATATATATGTGTGTGTGTATATATATATATATATATATATGGAAATGCTTGCATTCCAGTGCATACACACTTTTTAAAGATACTAGCTGATACTGTAGGTTATACCAATTTGGATCATTTTTCGTCCTTATTCTTATCTACCACATTTCCTGACCAGTGTAACTTACCATGTTTTAGTTAGATTTTGCTGTAAAATAAGCTATAATATTGAAACACTTGAACTTGCTATGTGTTCTTCCCTTTGCAAGAGTTTAGGACAAGAGGGAAAGGTATTGACTTTCTTTTAGTAAACTACAAATGCTATATACTGCTTTACAAATACCATTTTCTGCTTTCCTTTGTACGGATTGATGCATAACTTACAGCCATTTATCATTTATATAATAATTGTGACAAGGTTTGCAACTATGTGGTTCAAGTTTATGTTGGAAATGAGTGTCTGGGTTTTTATGTATGCCACGTACTTCCCCTTAGTTACATTGCACTTATCAAAGTATTAAGTGAGCCTGCCCAACCGGACGTCTGTCACTTTCCAACCATTTGTCTATATCCAAATCCTATGGCCGGGCCAATAGCCAAGGAATTTTTTCAATGAGATTAATCAATAAATGACTGGCATGCTTGTTAACTGCTCAAACTTTTTATATGAGATGATGAGTTAACACTTTGCATATAAATCGTTTGTTAAAAGTTAATTAATTAATCTACTTTTTGTTTTAGAAATCTTTGGCTGAATTTGAAGATAGGAACTCAGCACTTGAACGTGAGCTTGCCAATGCTAAAGAAGAGGCTAGTGGGACCCTTACAAAGTTGAAGGATGCTGAAGAAAAATGTTCACAGCTACAGAAGAACTTGAAAAGGTGCTTTTAATTAGTCAAAGGGAAGCTATTTCATAGTTGGATCATCCTCATCTGTCACTCATTATTGATGAAACTTGAAACAAGTTTGTTATGCAATGAATTTTCTTTTGCATCATTGCATGTTCTATTTTGTTAGTTTTTCTTTTTGGATGTTCTTTGAAGACAATTGACTCAAATATTTTTGATTACTTGCACGTTTTATGAATTAGGTTTGAAGACAAGATTTCAGGTTTAGAGGATGAGATTGTTGTGCTCCGTCAAAAAGCATTGTCACCTAGGAGAAACCGTGCTGGAATTTCCAATTCTTTTCTTGATGTAAGTAGTTGTATGTTTAATTACCCTCATTATTATGGACATGGTTATCAAGGCGTCCGGATGGTGGAGACTGGACAGCTAACAAGGTTGCCTCGCCCAGCGAGCTCGGGCCATCACGCCTTACCCTTCCACCGCCGGATCTCCGTCGTAAACTCACCGTTACCGTTGCACCTCGCCCTTCCACGGCCGAATCTCTGTCGCAGATTCACTGTCGTCGTCAGACTCGCCGTTGCCGTGCAGATTTGCCATCGCCTACTGACCTTTCTTTCTTCTTGGCCAATTGGCCTTTCTTTTTTCTGTCTTTCTGATTTCACTCTTCTTTATTTCCTAGTGGCTCCACTTTATCTTATTCATTACTTAAAATACTCCAAATTTTAAACATATATGTGTCTAAAGAACATTGGAAAGATGCACAATAAATACAATAAATACTTAGACTTCTCACTACTCTAGAAAAAACTATTCATCTCTTCAAGACAACTTGAAGTAAATAGGGCTGCCCAAGACAAGATATTTTCAGTATATATATATGTATATATATATACACACACACACACACACACACACACACACACACACACACACAATAAATACTTAGACTTCTCACTACTCTAGAGTCTAGAAAAAATTATTCATCTCCTCAAGACAACTTGAAGTAAATAGGGCTGCCCAAGACAACATATTTTCAATATATATATATATATATATATAATACTCATCGCCTAGGCGGTTGACTAGGAAGTCGGTGGCATCTCAACCAGAAAGTCTGCCTTGATAACCATGATTATGGACATGTTTGTGTAAAACAGATTTCACAAATTCCAATGGTATGAATATGTTTTGATTTTCTTGCATGGCTAGGAGTCATGGAATATGGAAGTAAGTGATTTATTTTGTAATTATGCTTGTAATAACCATTATTCTCTTTGAGCAGAAAGTCCCTGGTGCATTTAGTCTTCTTTCAGCTGATCGAAAATCTATATATGTGAGATTCACTGGTCCAATACCTCTTTCAACATAAAATTCAACTTTCTCTTCCTTTCTGATTAAAAAATGTCTGAACAGGAAACTCCTCCTCCTACAAAATTCATAGCACCCCTTTCACAAGGATTTTCTGATTCCCGCCGTGGAAAGTTCACCAGTGAAAGGCAACAGGTTTAATTATTCTCTTTGCCCACATATAGAAATCTTCTGAGTTTTTTTCCTCTCAGAAGTTGATTGATTAATAGACAACAGATTAACAGAAAATTTGTTTCATATCATTCTTGTTTACCGAATATGTTTAAACAGGAGAACTATGAAATTCTTTCCCGGTGCATCAAAGAAAAATTGGGCTTCCAAGATGGGAAGCCAGTGGCTGCCTGTCTCATCTTTACATGTCTTCAACATTGGCGTGCTTTTGAGTCAGAAAGGACTGCTATTTTTGACTTCATTGTTGAGGGAATCAATGGAGTTATAAAGGTTGTTCACTTGTATTGGTCTTAAATAGTTGTCTTGATGTTCTTATAATTCTTTTTCTTTTATCCCTTTGCCAAACGTTTATGAAGTAACTTCATTTTTGTTGCTATTGATCCTGCACCAACTGCACTCTGACTATTTCTCCCTCCAGGGTGATGATGAGGACAACACTACCTTGCCCTATTGGTTATCCAACACATCAGCACTTCTTTGTCTTTTGCAAAGGAATTTACGTGCTAATGGCTTATTTGGTGCTTCATCTCAGCGCTCTGGTGGTGGTTCTGCCCTAAATGGAAGGGTTGCACATGTAAGTTGTATGGCTACTACAGGGTTACAACTTATTGCAGTTTCAACTTATCTTATGCTGTACTGAAGGTGATGTGGACTAATATTTCCAATGTCTCTATGTTGAGCAATGCTGTTTTCATGTTAATATTGAATAAGCCTCTTCATTTAACCATCTATTTTTAGATCCAATCAGTTGCTTCTCTCTTTGCAAGTTTAGTTGCTTGCTTAGTGACAGGTGATTTCCTAGTGTATAAAGTATAATCATTGCTCTTTTTTTTTTGTTTTTTTTTTTGTTTGTTTTTTGTTTTGTTTTTGTTTTTTTTTTCGATTTCCATTTGCTTAACTTTTTTAGAGTCTGAGCCTTGAATAGATATGTTGGTGCCTTTTCCTATACAGTCTTTTCAGCACATAGATTAATTAAAAATTCCAATGCCTAAATTCTTCTTTATCATGTTCCTTTATCCTATAACCTGTCTTGCTTGACTTTTTAATCTAACTTGAAGTGAATATTCAGGCTCTTTTTACCATACATATTTTCCTTGTAAAAGTTAAGCAAATGGATTTGTACTGAACTTGTAAAAGTTTCTTTTTAGACCTTGCGATATTCTCATCTGATACAGGTTATCTGCTGGACATCTCTCAAGTGTTTTTGGTCACATTTCTTCTCTCTTTATGTGCTACATCAGTTTTTTTAATTACAGTAAGACAAATTTATTTTTGTTCTTTCACCTTCTAGGGTTTAAAGACTCCTCTCAAGTTTCTTGCACTAGAGGATGGTATGTCACATATGGAAGCTAGGTATCCAGTCATATTGTTTAAGCAACAATTAACTGCATCTGTTGAGAAGATCTTTGGCATGATACGAGATAATTTGAAGAAGGAAATTTCTGCGTTGTTGACGTCGTGTATTCAGGTATTCCCACCAAAAGCCCCGGGAACTCGTAGATGTTCTCAATCATTTCATTCTATGAGTATAAAGAGAAAAGGGAAGTTACATATTTTTCAATTAAAAACCCCTCTCACACAGCATGCTCATGTAGTATGTATTTAATTAAGTCATGCAATTTTATTGTCAATATGTCCGTAACTCATTAGATATTTAATGACGTTTCTAGTAATTAATTTCTAATCACCTTAAGTATTCATTATGCACAATTTAATAAATTGATTGGTTGATTGACGATCATGTTTACAATAAGGTTGTAGAGTGGCTCTAGCTAAAATTTGATTTTCCAGTCCTTAAAAGAGGGGTCTGATGATGACATTTTGTGCAGCAAAATTGAATAACTTTTAGCAATGGTTTCTGTTTTTATATATTATTACTAGACACATACTAATTCGTAGTTGCATACTTTTAACTCAGACAAGTATATGCTCATGTAATAACTTTTTTTTCCCAATTATGTGGCAAGGCACCAAAAAACCATCGGATTCACGGTGGAAAAATGACTAGATCACCGGGAAGTGCTCCTCAGCAGCCACCAAGTACTCAATGGGATAACATCATCAAATTTCTGGATTCTTTTTTGAGCCGGCTACGTGAAAATCTCGTAAGGAAGACACTCTTCATTTTCAAGTACATTTGTTTATGTGGTATATATTATTAGGTTAGGGTTATTTTTAGCATCCAACACATTTTGAGGAAGAAGGAAAAGAGAAAGTAAAAGGTGTCACCATTCTGAGGATGAAGGAAATGAGAAAAAGTAAAAGATGTTGCTTGAATTGTGTTGTCACACACGCATTCCATTTGCTGCTTTATGCAAAAGATTTTAGCTAAAATGAATGCATTTGCACGAGGCTTGCACGTAGCGATTAGATATGTAGAAAGCTAAAAAGAAAGTTACAATTGAAAAGCATAAGTTTTGTGGAAATAAGGAATCTGAATTTATAACCTATAATACCACATATTTTCAGGTGCCTTCGTTCTTCATCCGGAAGCTTACAACCCAAGTATTCTCCTTCATCAACATCCAATTGTTCAACAGGTTTCCTTCTTTCTATTCTTTTCTACGTTTTGTATTTTGCTTCAAATTTGGCTTAGCATTTATGGTTTTCTTACCTTGAACTTGTAACTTGTCAGTCTTTTACTTCGCCGTGAATGTTGCACATTCTCGAATGGTGAATACATGAAATCTGGTTTGGCAGAACTAGAAAAATGGATAGTCAATGCAAAGGAGGAGGTAATAGATCTAGTAATTTACTTGCAGTCCCCGCCCTTGTAATTAAAATTCACCCATGCTCACTGTAAATGCAGTTTGCTGGCACGTCTTGGCATGAGCTGAATTACATCAGACAGGCTGTTGGATTTCTGGTATATAAAATTCATGTTATTGCAAAATCGATCTGTAATCTCCAAAGTTTTGGATGTTCATTCCACACTTGTACTTGATAAATTTGCAGGTTATACACCAGAAGCGCAAGAAGTCATTGGAAGAGATAACACAAGAACTTTGCCCGGTAGGCCGGAAATCAACTTTAGAACTGTTCTCAATACTCAAATCTTCTCAGGATTCATATATTTTAACCATTTGATTTGACCTTGGATAGGCCTTGACGATGAGACAAATCTATCGGATATGCACAATGTACTGGGATGACAAGTATGGGACTCAAAGTGTGTCAACGGAGGCAAGCATATTGACTTAAATTCTGTTATGTTAGTTTGTCATCGTGTTCTGTTCCAACCATCATGCTTCCCGGGGTCCTGACAAGTATCTATTTTGTAGGTTGTTAGTCAGATGAGGGAAGTTTTTGATAAGGATTCTCAGAATTTACCATCAAATTCATTCTTGTTGGACGATGATCTCAGGTAAACAGCTTGCTATACCGCATCGTCACTGTTGCAAAAATCTCCCGCCTAAGCGCTTGGCGCCCCTAGACCGAGGCAAATTGCTCCCTAAGCATCCACGTAGGTGGCCACCTAACGCCTAACTTGGCCGACTGGGCCAAGTTGGTGACCAACTCGGCCGAATTTGGCAGAGTTAACTCGCCCAACTCGGCAGAGTTAACTCGAGCGAGTCAGCCTTGTTAATTTTTTTAATTATATATTTATATATATTTAAATTTATCTATTTATATAAGTAAGAGAAGTGTATATATATATATGACATACACCCACACACGTATTATTTTTTTATTTTTATAGGTCGCTACCTAGGTACCGCCTAGACCGCTTAGGCGCTAGGCGCTAGTCGTAGACTAGCGCCTAGCGCCTATTGCAACCATGGACATCGTTCTTCCAATAATGCCCTTTTATGCTAGTGGTTCTCAGCTCCCTCCCATTCATGAACTAGATTATCTGCAGATCCAGCTTGTTAAACCATTGTAACACTGGCTGGCTCTTTTACCATAAAATATCTGTGTCAAATTCTCTGAAACTAATACTATTTGCCATCTTCCTTTTCAGCATTCCGTTCTCAACCGAAGACATCTACATGGCACTCCCTGAAATAGATCCCGCGATCATAGAACTCCCAAAGTTCTTGTCTGAATATCCGGCAGTGGCGCTTCAGCTGCAGCAACCGAAATAGATGCATGCTTGTGCCTCTTCAAGCATCTTGCTTGTATCATTATATTAATATTAGTTGGGAAAGGTGAAAGGAAAGAGGAATAGTTGATTCAATTGGAACTTGCAGAATTGTAGGTTTAGGGTTACAGATTAGGGTGACTGTACAGAGTAGATGCAATTTACTCCCCTTTTCCCTTTTCTCACCAGCCTATATTGTTCTGTAACTATATTTTTTTTAACCCTCAAGGAGAAAAGGGCATTTTCATTTCCTAAAATTGTATTTACAACTATTGACAATATTAATGAAATACTCTTATCTTACTACACATTGTAATACTGAGATATTGGCTTCTTTAGAAAATTATTTATTATATATATATATATATATATATATATATATATATATATATATATATATATATATATATATATAATATTGCAAAAATTCTGCTTACGCACCGATTAATCGGCGCATTGGTGCTAGGCACTGACCGACTGTCTAGTGTATCACCATAATCGGTGGTCTAAGTGGCTGGTCGACTAGGTAGTTGACTAGAACGCCTAAGTGTTGCTTAGACGTTAATTGTTTAAGTCTTTTAGGCATTGACTAGGTAGCCTCATCATTCGATTTGTCATTGTTCTCTTCTTTTTTAAATGGCTATTTTGCTCAAAGCACATTATTTTCAAACTCTAGATAATGTTTATATTAATATTTAATATTTTAGTATTAACTATTAAAGTATTAAATAGTTTATAATTATCAAGTCTTAAAATAATTAAAAAAATTTAAAAATAAAAAATACACGGGTGCCAAGTTAATCGCCACCTAGAGTTCGAGGAGTGTCTAGCGATTTTTTCAACCATGAAATATTATATTGAATAATAGAAAACCCTAGATATATTCCAAGAAATAGACTTTTCTTATTCTTTGTAAGAGCTTTTTATAAATATAGAATCTTTATATATAGTTCAAGACAAAAACTTGTGTGAGACCGTCTCACCGTGAAACGGGTCGGTTCGGGTCAATATGTAAATATAATACTTATATGCACAAATGTCATACTTATATGTTCACATGTAATACTAATCGTGAATAAAATTTTTTGTTACTTATAAGGGTAAATGCAATACTTTTAGGGGGCGTTTGGTTCACGGAATCTTAGATTACCCCAGGTAATAGGATTACCTCCAGGAAGGTAATGTGAGGTTGGAAATGTAAGATTACATGATGTGTTTGGTTTGGATTCTGGAATATAATATTACTTTGTTTGGTTAAGGGTTATATTTTAGGGTATATGGATCAATTTACTATAATGTCCTTAATATATATATATACTTATTTATTTATTTATATGTGTGTTTTTATTGTGTGCATTTATTTATTTATTTATATGTATGAATGTATCGATACTTAATATTAAAAAAATAAATATATAAATACACACACATGTATATTTGATTATATAAACATATATTTATTTTGTATATGTTATTGCTTTGTTGTTGTTGTTGTTGTTGTTGTTATTATTATTATTATTATTATTATTATTATTATTATTATTATTAGTTAACAAGGACAAAATTGGAATAATTCAAGGTAATCTAAGATTACCTAAAAAAAACGGGGGTAATCACATTACCTTGAAACATTACCGTCACATCAACTTTGAGGTAATATAACATTACCAGGTAATCTAATAACTTGAACCAAACAAGGTAATATAACATTACCAAACTCAGATTACCTTGGTAATCTCAGATGACCCGAACCAAACGGCTGAAAATACAATACTATTACTTTTCAATTTAAAAGTATTACATTTTTCTCAAAAGTATTATGTTTTCTCTGCTTGTCAACATTACTTAATATGAAAAATATATTACTTTTTCTTTTATAAATAATAAAAGTTGTATTTTCGATTAGTATTATATTTGAGCATATAAGTATGACATTTGCACATATAAGTATGACATTTAATTTGCATGTTGCTTCGTCCCGACCCGACACGTCTCACGAATAAAGATCCGTGAGACGGTTTCACACAAGTGTAACCCTTTAATACGGAAACATAGAGATGTGATTTATTATAATATTTCATCATTATATTCACTTTTTTGGATTCTTACATATTTTGTTTTTGCTTAATTGGCGGAGGAAGGTGCCTATTAATAAGACATTGGGTAAATCATCTATTTGGTCCCTCAATTATTCGCGAACTATCAATGTTGTCCCTTAACTTCATAATCATCAATTTGACCCCCGAAATAAATTAATTTTAGTCAAATAACTCCCTCTGGCCAGATCCCGGTGAGAACTCCGATTAAGCAAGGGTATTTTAGTCATTTCGTGTCTTCACATACCATCTTCTTCTTCTTTTCTGCCTTTTTCTCCTCCTTTCTGACATCATTCTTTCACTTTTTTTCTGGGTATGGAGAAAGATTATTTCTTGAACGGTGCAACTCCCGCGCCACCATTTCCGTTCTCAGTGCCCAACTAGGACGATTCTCTTGACCACTACACCAAATTCGAGTCTGAAACGTCGTATAGATCTAGTGCGTTCACATTATTGCATTTAATCTCACATGCTTGCTGACACCTATAAACACAGTTATGACGGTACTCATCTTCTCTCCCTAGAAAAGTAATCACAGGAAAAAAGAAGAGGTAGATCTGCAACAATGGCGTCAGAGGATGTGAAGCTGTTAGGTGGATGCCCTAGCCCATTCGTGCTCTAAACCCGGATTGCTCTCAACCTCAAATCCGTCGCGTATGAGTTTCTCGAGGAGAAGTTCAGAACCAAGAGCGAGCTTATCCTCAAAATGAACCCAATTTACAAGGGGATCTCGTGTGGAATTGAAGCCTGCAAACCCATTGCCTCTGGTTTCCCCGTCGGGTCGGGTTTTGACCGGCTTTTGGATCAGTTAACCCAGATTGAAGCTAACTGGCTGGGGAGAATGGAGGATCCGCCGGCTTCCAAAGCGGCGATCGAGTCAATGCCGACCATCGAGATTCTTGATTGCCATATCGAAATCGAACCCCATTGCGCCATTTGTAAAGAGCCATTCGAGCTCGGAAACGAGGCCCGAGAAATGCCCTGCAACCATTTATACTACTCTGGTTGTATTCTCCCACTGTCTTTGCGCAACTCCTGCCCTGTTGCCGCCACCACCTCCTCACCGACGCCCCAAACTCCGGCGACTTAAACACCACCAACCGCCCTTCTTCAAACGAACAACAACCTTCCGATGACGAGACCGTGGGACTAACAATCTGGAGGTTACCCGGTGACGGGTACGCCGTGGGGCAGTTTTCCGATAGGAGAAGAGAGCTTCCTCTTGTGTACACTGAAATGGATGGTGGGTTTAACAACAATGGTGCGATTGCCGGAATACATAGTGGAATACAGAGTGAAACGGTGGCTTTGACCAAAATGTCAACCTAAAATTCTCTATTTTTTTTAAATATTTTTTTTAAATTCAGAAGACACGAAATGACTAAAATACACATGCTTAATCGGAGTTCTCACCGGAATATGGCCGGAAGCACTTATTTGACGAAAATTAATTTATTTCGGGGGTTAAATTAATGATTACGGAATTAAGGGACAACATTGACAGTTCGCGAATATTTGAGGGACCAAATAGGTGATTTACCCTAAGACATTTTAATCCCTCAATTTCTGACATGTGTAATTATGTGTCCTATTTTTCTCGAAAAGTATTGGTCAGGTAGTCAACTTTAAAATGCTCCAAACTCTTTTGCCCTTCCCAATAATACTGCAAAGTATCATCACTTACATTTCATACATAGCATCTGGTGTAATTCGATATATATCGTATTATACTTTGTTGTATTGGATACAATCAATATTAGTGTCAATAGTACCAGATACAACTAAATATATATATCGTATTTAGTTATACTCGATACTATCAACATCCTAGAAAAATCCCATTTCCCTCCAATATAACATGAGATTATTAATATTTAGGGGGTGTTTGGTTATTGGCTTATCAGCCAAATTTTAGCTTATTTGATCAAGTATAGCTTCTTTGACCTACCAATAAGCTATTTTGAAGTGTTTGGTAAATGGCTTATTAGCCTTGGCTTATTGGGCCAATAAGCTGAAAATTGAAAAGTTAATGAATGTAGCTTTTTCTATTAGCTTGTTGGGATTAATGAGTATATTGACTATTTTGTCCTTTGAAATCAATGGAATTTACTTATAAATGGGTAGAGGGTTTGTTATATTTAAAGGTTGAAATAATACAATACACATATACCCTTAAATGTCATTTTACATTCAATCAGCTACTAGTAACCAGCTAATTTACCAAACAGTTTTTTATAACCAGCTAATATAACCAGCTGGTCAAACCAGTTAACGCAATCAGCCATTAACTACTAGTTAAACCAACCAGCTATCAGATATAAGCCATCAGCCGTTTACCTAACACCCCTTAATATAATGTATATAGAGATGGAGAGTAGATAGAGATGGATAGTAAATAAAAATAATGGAAAAATAATTACTTGAGAGAGGAGGATTTGGGCTCCAGCAAACTTGAGGTCCCAGTTAAACTCAGAAACACTTGCACTATGGGCCTCTTCTTGAATAAAATCCAGATACTCAGCCCTCTTAGTTGCCATGTATATAGCCAGGTTGCTGCCCACAACAGCTCGTCCTGCACTCATTTTAAACAAACTATTTAATTAATACAATTCTTATATTATGGACCATGGCCACGGTGCATTATATTAGTTGTAATAGGTACATAATCTGTTAACTGAAAGTATACAATTTCAATGTTGTTTTGGACTAGGGTTCATAATCTAAAGAGGATCATAGTCCATGGTATAATTTTCGTAATTAATATTGGACTTGTGTGAGTCTACACTAAATCCATGTAACAAGTCCACCCCCGCTAGCTACCTGAAGGTTAATTAATAGAGAGTTTCGAAGTCAAATTTGAAATTTTGTAATTACAAAATCAATTACTTAACCAACTCAGCAGGAACTACTTAAAGTGAGAGCACTTAGTTGATAGCCGGAGTAAGAGCAATAGAAAGGCACTCTCCATCAAATGTGGCAGTGTGTGTTTTCGCAAACTTAAATAGCTGGTGGACATATATATATATGCAATGGGACCAAATTAAAACAAAAATAAAAAAAGTATGAGCTTAAATTAACTGGGTTATCTCCAAGATAACGGATCGTCTGGGCTGTGCATTCCTTTACCACGGGAGAAGGCTCTATTGATTTCTTTGGTCTGATCTGAGTATAGGAACAGATTTGAGGATGCTTTTCCAGGCATTAGACATAGAGGATCTGGACTTCCATGTAGTACAGTCAGACCGAGTATTTATGTTTGAGCAGCTGCAGCCATAAGCAGTTTTCAATCTCCACCCTAACTTTGGCTAAAAATGCTCGAGTTAAAATAAACACGGACGGGTATGTTGACCAGTCCTCAATTGATGAATTAAATTTGTATAGGTATGTATATACCAATTTGGCCTTGTTGAGAAGGCGGCGTGAGTAGGGATGATGTTGTTAGGGGAACAAGGATTCTGTGCAAAGAAATTGTTGTGAGTCTCTGCTGCAATCTCAGTTCCCCTCCAAGGAACCCTGTTGTTAGGAGGAAGCTTTCCAGATCTCTGTGCCTCCAGAAAGATGATACACTTTAATTGTGAGTGCTTCATGCTAATTCAAATCTCCATTAACACCTTGGCCCTGTTTGGTAAATAATCAGCATATCAGCCAATTTTGACTTATTTGACCACTATTAGTTGTTTGGTTAAAATGTTAAAATTCATTTTAGCTTTTTGAGAAAAGAAATTATACCAAACAGCTAATTTATCAAACAACTTTCTACAATCAGCTAATATTATCAACAAATCATACATTCTAACCCAAACAGCCAACCAAATCAGCCAACAACCATTTACCAAACAGCACCCTTCACTCACAACAACAACAACAATTTCTTTGCACACAATCCCCATTCACTCAAAAATGCAATGTATGCATATATCCAACAAACTAATTAAACATGTAAAAATTAAAAAGATTCTGTGGATTTATTGAGAGTGGGATATTATATTATTTAACAGGTAGGCTTCTTTAATTTTGAGATAGCAGCATTACAATAATCTATCTGGTCCTCTCAAAATTAGAGAGCTTTTTAGGGAATTGCATATGATAAGGAAGGAAACCAAAGCAAAAGGTAGTTATTGTTAGTTTCAGGCCGGTGATGAACATTATTAATTAAACCTCCAACACACAAACTACCTACTTATAATATAATGTTGTATTATTATATATATGATCATAAAATTTTGGTCTTTTTGTAGAGCAATTGTGGATAATTTAGTATAGCATCATATTTTAATTTGGTATATCTTATTATATAGTTTGCAGTGATATGATCGGGGCCTCTGGGCTAGCTACGGAGGTCGGCCTTGGGGCCTCGGGTCAACTTCGATCACGAGTTCTTTAATTTTGAGTTGGGATGTGTTGGTGTTATCTCATGAAGATCAAAATTAACTCTGAAGGGTGATCGTGGTTGTTGTTACTTTCAAGTTGACTTCGTTATACTTGCAACTCGATGTAGGGAGGCGGGTAACATGATACTTGCATGGATAACCATATATATATATATATATATATATATATATATATATATTGATCTCAGATTCAATCTGTGCACCATTGGTCTAACTTGTCAAAGCAACTAAGACAATCAAATTCAAATAGTAACTAACGGTTAGGAGCTTGGTAGAGCGCAGGTGGCCGGAGTGGTTGCACTAAGCATAGAACCTGTGCACTTATTAGAGCACAACTTAATTAATGAGCAACTAATATGGAGAGCCAATGAACTTAAGAAGGAGAACGCCACAATTATTAGAAGGCTATTATATTCATTATTGTAATTATTATACTTGGTAGCCATTACCCATTATAAAAGTGAGACCTCTGTAATAGGCGGGGACAAGCTCTGAATCTTGTACCATAGCCATACATCTTACTCATTACTTACTAATATTCTTGTACCATAGCCATACAATCTTACTCATTACTTACTAATACTATATTTATAGTTGAAATAACTGCTAAAAAAGCTCCTTGGGTGCCTAGCGCCCTGTGTTAGGAACATCATGTAATAGGTTTTGATGATACCAACTGTTAAGTAGAAATCCCCAAGTCTCGATGCATAGGCAAAAACGCTGTAAGTTCGACAAGTAAACCAAGAGCGAAAATACAACCGGGTAACTTTGAGCTCAACTCGGAAAATATTTAAGCTTGAGGGAAATTTGTTTGAACATCTTAGAAGTCTCGTGTGTTGTAATCATATAGACAGATCAGAAGAAAGCATGGGACAACACTGGAGGAATAAGGGTCTGCGAGACATCAACTAAGTCTCGAGACATAAGCAGAGTTCGAGAGGTAGGACCTCTCGATACAGTTATCCAGTTCGAGACATAAACAGAGTTCGAGAGATAGACCTCTCGATATTTGAGTTCGAGACATCAAGCAATCAAGATATCAACCTTGGTCTCGATACACTAACAATTCTCCAACAAAGCTGAA
>NC_044930.1:22699951-22711717 GCF_003576645.1 Ipomoea triloba | reverse complement strand
AAGAGGTTCAAGTTACAAGATCACCACTCCATGAAATATGCTGAAAATATGCAAGACCCATGATCAGCATGGGAGACAAATTTCAAACGGAATAATTTTCCCTCCAACGGAATTATTCCTCTACTCTCATATATAAGGACGTAAAGACACAAAAAAAAAACAGTGAAGTGAAGTGAAGGGGTTCGAAATTCTTAAGAAGTGTCAGTCTAAAACGTTCAAAGTGCAAGTGGTTAACTTGGAATATCATCCTGATATTCAAAATAGCGAGAAAACACATCTTAGTGTTTCAAGAGAGTTACAAAGCTTAAACTGTTATACATCCAGAAGGTGACCGAAGCTGCTCTACATTGAAGTTGATTCAACGATAGCTTGTGGTCAGATTGGAGCCTGTTACATTCAACTGTGACAACCAAAAACACCTTGCTTTGGATTAAGCAAGAGAGGTGGAGTAACCTGGCAGCTGTCCGAGGGAAAGAAACCTGAGGCTTGACGCGGGCTTGGTGATCAAAGGTCAAGTGCTCGAGAGGTGGAGTAACAAGAAGCGGGGCGAAAAACCTGAGGCTTGAGGCGGGCTTCGTGATCAAAGCTCAAGCGCTCGATATTGTACTAAAAAGGGAAGTTTTTAGTGCAATCCTTCCAGGGAGTTTCTGGAAGAAGAGTGGACGTAGGCGGGTTGGCCGAACCACTTAAAAAATCTCTCTTGCATTTACTTACTGTTTTTATCTCTCGCTAACCTCTCGATTGCACTGCATATAAACGCACTTCTCGAACTAACTCAAACTCGTGCTAACTAAAAGGGGATAACATTTCCGCTGCGCATAAAACTTTGTCTTCACCTCGTGAGGTATCGAACCTAAACATCCTAAGTTCAATACACACGAGAGGTTGAAAAGATTTGCAAAATCTTATACAAGTCTATTCACCCCCCCCCCCTATAGACTTGTACCCCATCCCCTTGGGACCAACAATTGGTATCAGAGCAAGTTCTCTGATCGATATAAACCTTTGTTTATATTGCCTAGAGATCCTTCTTTGAAAAGTCTTTTGAAAATATTTTCAAAGCACGAAAAAAATTTTAAAATGGATAGCATGTTGTCGAGACATCTTCTCTTTGATCTTAGAAGGTTCGATGACTGGAAAACACGCATGCTTGCGTATCTATCAGCCCTCCATGATGAGATGGCCGAAGTAATAACATCTGGACCAGTCAAGATCATGATGATAAACACGACTGCTGAGCAAACCAGAGATACACCAAAGTATGTCCCCAAACCTAGGGAAGAATGGACAAGTGATGATAGGAAGAGAAACAACTTGGACAACATTGCCAAGGATATTCTCTTCAGAGCTATAGACGAAACCATCTTTCCAAAAGTAAGAAAGTGCAAAACGGCAAAAGAGGTATGGGATACTTTGATGTTGATTGGTGAAGGTGACGAACAGGAGAAGGAGAACAAGCTCACCGTGGCCATGAAGAAGTTCGAGGACTTCAAGATGAAGCCAGGGGAGAGCATCGACAGCATGGAATCTCGTTTCATGAAGCTATCAATAGAGATCAGTGATCTCGAGAAGGAGATTCCACAAAAGGAGCTAAACCTGAAGGTCTTACGAGGCCTTACCAAGGAGTGGGATATGAAGGTGATCACAATGCGTGATCACAGGGATTTGAAGAACACCACAACCGACCAACTATTCAGAGATCTCAAAGCCTTCGAATTTGAGATGTTTCCAAGAGATGAGGACGTGGTGGACAGACGGAATGTGGCACTGGTTGCGGACCAACCAACCACCTCCTCAAGGTCAGATCCTAATCCCACTGATTTTTTATCTGACGAACAGTTTGCTTTCTTCATAAGAAAATTCAGGAAGTTCATGAAGAAGACACCGGAAAGCAATACAAGTTCACCTTCCTCCTCAAGAAGGAAAAATGAGAAATACACATCCAGAGGAATGGAGGAAGAAGATCAAGGTCTATGCTACAACTGTAGGAGACCGGGGCACTTCAAGGCTGACTGTCCTTACCCTAAGGTAAGCAAGTATCAAGGCCTAGAATGTAGGAACTCCAGGAGAAAGGAGGAACCTAAAGAGAAGCCAGCACAAAGTGGCTTCAAGGGAGATACAAAGAAACATCTGCGCAGAAAGGCGCTTGTTGCTGAGGAACTCGAGAGAACAATCGAGGAGTCCGAGACGTCGAGCTCCAGTGAAAGCAGCAGCAGCTCAGAGGATGAGAGGGGGCTCATCTGCTTATACACCGAGGAAGAAGAGAATCAATGCCTAATGGCCATTGACAATGAGGTAACCTCTACTTCCACATCTCGCTGCTCTACTTCTACCTCTCGTTGTTCTTCCTTCAGAAGCGATGAAGATCCCTTTGAGATGCTTGAAACATTCAAAAGGGATCTCGCAGTCGCTAATAGCACTCATGCCAAAATCAGGGAGGAAAACAGCAAGCTAACTGCTGAAAGAGATATGCTTAAGAACGTCTCGAAAGAGAATTCAGAGCTAACTCTCAAAGTAAGTGAGTTAGAAGCTAAAGTAATCCAACTGACTGAAGAGTGCAAAACTCGAGAGATCACAGAAAATGATCTTAGAAAGGTTATAGCATCATACACTAATTCCTCCAAAGCTATGGAGAAAATGGTGAATGATCACAAACCTACAAGTGATAGAACCGGTCTAGGGTTCCATCGAGACCATCTCTCGAGAAATAAACAGACCAACGGTTTGGGAACTTCAAGAAATGGAGGATCTCAACCCAAACCAAATAAAGGTCATAAAGGACCAACGAAAAAGACCAGGGTAGCTATTCATAAACCGTCCATATACACCAGAAATGGAAAGTATAGGAAAGCTACGAAGAATGGCCGGGTAAACAATATCGAGAGATCACCGTGCTATCTCTCGCAAGGCCATTCCAAGTACAAAAAGAGCTACATTCCATATAATGCACCTCAAGGCAAATATGGAAGGTCTGAGATCCACATAGTTAGGAACTCACGGATGGAGAAAGGCAGACTCTATCCATCTAGTGAGAATTGGTCATCGAATCAGAATTTCTGGAAGAAACATCACTTTCAGCAATTTCACATGACCAAACAGCATATGAAAGGCATGGTGCATAAGCCAGTTGAAAAGTCTCTACCTAAGTTGATTTATGCACCAAAGAGGCCTAAAACATTTGCTAGCATTCCTTATGATTATCAAACGTACAATGGCTACATTGCGCCTAGGCCTGGAATAATGGGCACAAGGTATAAATGGATGCCTAAACTCACTAACCCACCAGGACCCAAAGTTTGGGTACCTAAACTTGCTTAATTGCCTTGCAGGACACCAGGGACATGTGGTTCATTGACAGTGGATGTTCGAGACATATGACGGGAAATCTAACACTGCTAGAGAACATCCAACCTATCGAAGGTCCCTTGGTGACATTTGGCGACAACGAGAAGAAGGGACGCACAAAAGCTGTTGGTGAAATTCAAAAGAATGAGCTGGTTATTAAGGGAGTATCCTACGTCGAAGGGCTCAAGTTCAATCTCCTTAGTACAAGCCAGTTCTGTGACAAGGGCTACAAAGTTATCTTCACCAAAAGCAAATGCCAGATTATGAGCGAGGAATCTCTCGAAGTCGTCTTGGAAGCAGCAAGGAAAGGAAACATGTACATAGTGGATTGGAGGTCTGCAAAACCATCCCTATGTATGCTAGCAAGGAGCAAGGAAGATTTATGCTGGGATTGGCATAGTAAGCTTAGTCATCTGAACTTCAAGACTATCAACAAGCTTACTAAGAGGAACCTAGTGGAAGGACTGCCCAAAGTGACGTTTCGAAAGGATAAAATTTGTGAGGCATGTCAACGTTGCAAACAGATCAAATCCTCTTTCAAGAGCAAAGCCGAGACATCATCCACTAGACCATTAAGTCTTCTTCACATGGACTTATTTGGCCCAGTGGATCCACCCAGCATAAAGGGAAAGAAGTACACTCTTGTGGTAGTAGATGACTACACAAGATTCACATGGACCGTGTTCTTAACCAAGAAAAGTGAGACAAAAATTGCCCTGCCTAATCTCTTGAAGCAAGTTCAAGTTGAAAAAGATGTCTCAATACTAAAAATCCGGTCAGATCAAGTGGGAGAGTTCGTCAATCAAGTAATCGAGAGCTACTGCAACGAGAATGGAATTCGTCACCAACTGTCAGCTGCTCGAACGCCTCAACAAAACGGGGTTGCTGAAAGAAGGAACAGAACTCTCAAGGAAGCTGCAAGAACCATGCTCTCGCAAGCCAACATAGCACAAGGATTTTGGGCAGAAGCAATCAACACAGCGTGCTACACCCAAAATCGGTCCTTGATCGTAAAAGGAATTGGAAAGACTCCATATGAGTTGTGGAATGGAAGAAAACCGAATGTAAGCCACTTCCACACATTCGGATGCAAATGCTATATCCACAACAATGGGAAGGCTCAACTAAGAACCTTTGAAGAAAAGGCAGATGATGGAGTATTTCTAGGATACTCATCGACAAGCAAAGCATTCAGAGTCTTCAACAAACGGAGTTTGGTGGTTGAAGAGTCCCTACATGTTATCTTTGATGATAGGGCATCGACAGATCAACCATCAAAGACAACGGAAGCTGCTGAGGAAGATCAGCCAGAGTCTATCGAGAGATCAAACTTACCTCTCGAAGACAAGCAGTCGATAGTTCGAGACGTAGCAGAACTCCAGTCAGACTCAGATGATGAAGAATCTACCAAGAAGAAAGCACCTGACTCAGTTAATCCAATCCAGATCATAGATGCTCAAACCACATCTCAACCTTCAATGGAAGTATCAACTGAGGAGCCACAACCCGACCTAAGATGGCTGAGAAATCACCCTGCTGATCAAGTGATTGGAGATGTACGTGACAGAGTTCGAACCAGATCAGCATACAGAGAAAGCATGTTCGCCTGTTTTCTATCTCAAATAGAGCCTAAGATGATTGATGAGGCTCTATGTGATCCAGATTGGGTGCAAGCCATGCCAGAAGAACTTCATCAGTTTGAGCGGAACGATGTTTGGGAACTAGTTCCGAGACCTCATCGTCAGAATGTCATTGGTACAAAGTGGGTCTTCAGAAACAAGATGAATGAGGATGGAGTTATTGTTAGGAACAAGGCCAGACTTGTTGCCAAAGGCTACTGTCAGGAGGAAGGAATAGATTTTGATGAAACCTTCGCTCCAGTGGCACGTCTCGAAGCCATACGCATCTTTCTCGCATATGCCGCCTTCAAAGACTTTAAGGTATACCAAATGGATGTCAAGAGCGCTTTTCTGAACGGACTTCTCGAAGAAGAGGTGTACGTTGAACAACCTCCGGGTTTCTTGAAGGACGTAGGAGCTGACAAAGTATACAAATTAAAGAAGGCACTTTACGGCTTAAAACAAGCTCCGAGAGCTTGGTATGATACCTTATCCTCTTTTCTAATTCAGTGTGGGTTCACCAAAGGCCTAGTGGACAAAACATTGTTTAGAATTAAGGACGGGGATCACATCTTATTGGTGCAAATCTATGTGGACGATATCATTTTTGGAAGCACCAATCCAAACTTGTGCGAGAAGTTCGCAAGATTGATGAAAGGGAAGTTCGAGATGAGCATGATGGGAGAACTAAACTACTTCCTTGGATTACAAGTGAGACAGCTTAAGGAAGGTATCTTCCTCAATCAGGAGAAATACACCAAGGATCTGCTCAGAAAATACAATATAGAAGGGAAATCCTCAGTCAAAGAACCCATGGGAACCTCTCTACGTATCGATGTCGACAGAGAAGGTCGAGAGGTCGATCAGACAATTTATCGAGGTATCATCGGATCTCGTCTCTATTTAACTGCTAGTAGCCACGATATATCCTTTGCAGTAGGTGTATGTGCTAGGTTTCAGGCAAGTCCTAAGGAAAGCCACTTAAATGCATCTAAAAAGATTCTTAGATATCTCAAAGGTACGCAAAGTGTTGGACTTTGGTATTCGAGAGGTGGATCTTTCGAACTTATGGGTTACTCAGATGCGGACTTTGCCGGCTGTAAGATAGATCGAAAAAGCACATCAGGGACATGTCAGTTTCTAGGTGGAAGACTTGTCTCATGGTTTAGCAAGAAACAGCATTCAATAGCTACAAGCACCGCTGAGGCAGAGTATGTAGCAGCTGGAAGTTGCTGTGCTCAGGTTTTATGGATGAAGCAACAATTACTGGATTATGGGGTTGAGTGTAAGGAGGTTAAAATTATGTGTGACAATACAAGTGCTATTGCCATCACCCACAATCCAGTGTTACATTCTAGAACAAAGCATATTGATATTAAGTATCACTTCATCCGAGACCATGTTGAGAGGAAGGACATTATTTTGGAATATGTTGCAACGGAGGAGTAACTAGCAGATATTTTCACAAAAGCGCTATGTGAAAATAGATTCTCTCAACTAAGGTTAGAATTGGGAATGATAGAATTGGGATGAATGGTCAAATCTTATCTTCTTGTATTTAGTGCCATGAACTGTTTCGCATGTGAGGGGCGGTTTCACCAACTTTATGGCAGCTTTGGAGTTACACAAGCATTGAACGGTCATTCATATTGCATCCCGTGACTCAAAAGTGATAACCTTATTGGGCTATAAATAAGAGGGTTTCTTTCAGAAGTTCATATCATCAACTTCCCATGGAGAAAAAGAAAGGAAAAGATGATGTTCCATTCTTTTATAGAGGAAAGAAACCGGCAGTCAAGTCCAAAGATTTTCAAGGAGAAAACTATCCAGAATCAACGAAGGGTGAACAGATTACGGAGCTTCCTGATAATCCAAGCAAGAATCCTATTCCCATCCAAGGTAAATGGATCCCCAAATACGAGGAGATCCACAACGATGGGATACTGGAATCGGGAAGAGAGTCTTGCACAAGAGGGACTCCTACTGCTGCACATTCTGGAAAAGGGCCTTCCTCAACCAAATGGAGAACCAAGGGAAACGGAGAGGAAGACCAGATGGGACTTTCTGAGGTCAGCAGCAGTCAAAGGGGTGATCATACCTAATCCAAAGACCTTAAAAGGATTAGCGATGAAGATGGTCACTCCCAACTATAGTAAGCAGCTCCGGAGAGAAGAACAAGAAAAGGGAATAGCCACCCCTAGTTCTGTTATTAGACAAATAGGACTTTAGATGGCTAGTTCCCGCCTTAACGATAGATTCCTATTAGGCTGACCAAGGCCAAACAAAAGTTTCTAGGGAATCTAATAGGATATTGATTCATATGTAATGTATCTGGAAATCACTAAATGAACTTAAGGATATGTTCCAAGTGATATCTTTTAGATGAATCAAACGTTTTTTTCTTGCAATCTGTGTTCGAAAGGTAGTTCAAGAGGTCACCCGATCAGTTTGTCTACATACGTTATGTCTCGAAGAAGGGTAGTTCGAGAGGTCACCCGATCAGTTTGTCTACATACGTTATGTCTCGAAGAAGGGTAGTTCGAGAGGTCACTTCGAAAGATAACAAACTGATATCTCTGAACTGAGGAATAAGGAGGGTTAGGGATCAATCACTCAGGGGGAAGATCCTTAACCAGATCAAGACGGAGGAATAAGGAGGTTTAGGGATCAATCACTCAGGGGGAAGATCCTTAACCAGATCAAGACGGAGGAATAAGGAGGTTTAGGGATCAATCACTCAGGGGGAAGATCCTTAAGCTCATGTGGAAGACAATTCACCTTCGAGAGGTGAATCTGATATATGAGGGGAAACGGCTAACTTTGGATATTAATGCTAGCCACGTGGTCATCGGTTACTGACGGTTTTTCGCACTTAAGGGCATTATCTTGATTAATGGGAGCATGCCTGTATAAACATCTCATTATATCCCACTATCCAAAAACCGCATTATACTTTACCAAAATATCCTTACCATATATTACATACATAACCGTTATAAAGGGTATTTCTGACCTTTTACTTCTTTGAAATTAACCGGTATCTTTCCTCGGATCAAATATTCTACCCTACCCATATATCCAACCCGAATCCACATGATATAAAAGCCAAATCCTTCTTCTTTACCCGGATTCAAGCTAAAACCGTTTACCCAAAATCCCCAAATCCTAAACGCAGTACACATTCCCTCCAAAACATCTAACCTTCATCAATGGCGTCCGAATCCTCTACATCAACCTCATCTTCCGACGCATATCAGAGGGAGTTGCTACACATTCGCTCTCAGATCAAACAAGTCAAGGCGGGGAGTATCCTTGACAGAAACGGCTTCATCACCAACTCCCCTAATCCAAAAATGGCGGAAAAAGTCCTGAAGAAGTTTGAGAAAGCAGGACTGATGAAATACATGACGCACGACTACCGGACCATTCACGCCCTCGACTTCACAGAATGGTTCGCAAATGCCAAGGTCACGAAGGGTAAAATCGAAAGCCGCTTTAATGATTTTCCCATCACAACATCTGTAGGTGACCTCAGAGCGGCATTTGATTTCGCGTCATCGGAGGAAGCAGTCAAGCATCTATCGGATTACGACTTGGACAAGCAAGCCTTCTGGGAGAAAATCCGACTAGCGACTGCACCACCCAGAGCATCCTCTGCCCTCCGCAAGTACCACCTAAAGGAGAGGTTTGCTCTCGCTGCCGACCTAATCATGAAATTTGTGCTCGGCAAGGTGTCCGGAACTGACGAGGTTAGTCTAGACCTCCTCAAAATCCTCCATGCCATTTGGAACAACAACAAGCTGGACTGGGCACATATTATCTTCAACTTCCTCCAACAGCAAGTGATGCGCTCAGTCTCCAACGCCAACCTGTCGATCAGTAAAAAGGTTGGTTTCGGCTTTGTTGTGCAATTTCTCCTAAGCCTGAAGGGCTTCGAACTGAGGGAGGGAAAAGAGATTCATCGAAATACCTATATGGGTAGGACGAAATCTCTAGTCCCCAAAACTAAAGGTGTTAAGGCTGCACCTTCTCCCTCACAGCCAAAAGGAAGGGGCAAAAGGAAAGCCCAAACCGAGGAAAAGAATTCTGATGATGAACCTCTCGATGTACTGATACAAAGGTTTCATCTGCCAAAGAGGGCTAGGAAAGCCAAAACTGTTGCTGTCACCCGGGTTCAAGAGGTGGAACCGTCAGTTATACAAGTACCCTTCGAGGACAGGGCACAAGCCCAGGGGGAACCTCAGGCTACACTGGCCACTGAGGTTGAGAGAGTGCCCCCTACCAGGTCCCTGTCAAGAGATTTGTGTGTTAATGATGATATTACTGCTGAGGGTACTGGTGACTCTGTTGGTTTATCTCGAGAGATGGCTCGAGAGGTTGAAGGTACTGGGATCAGTGATCCAGTACAAGGAGATGCAGAAGAACCATGTGAGATGGTTCGAGAGACAGACTACACAGTCAGGGTGGAAGATGATCTCTTGGAGCATAGTCGAGAGATCACAGCTCAGATAGACGAAGCAATCTCTGCTACTGAAATCATCTCTGATGGGCGGGATGACTTATATGAAGAAGTTTCCACTCAGTTGGCAGTGGAAGCACCCACTCTTGATGACTTCTCCAGGGTGATCAGGTGGATCAACTGGAGAACCAGTTCTTTCACTCAATTGATGAGTCAAGCAGCTGAAATGGAGGCAGAAGAGCAGTTTGCACTCCAGTGGTTGGGCATCTCCGAGATCCCAGCTCAACAACTGATGGATCTTGCCCACGAAACACGAGTAATGAAGCTGAACAGTGAAAGAACTGATAAAGGGAAGAGCATAGCAGTTGAAGCACCAGAAGTTGAAGTTGAGCCTGAAGAAGATCCTGAAACAGAAGCACGATTTCGAGAAGATATCAGGCTCGCCACTGCCATATCCTTGGGACAGAACGTTGAGTTCACGAGAGGGCCAGGAGAGACCTCTGGGGTTGCTCACGATGATATTGCAACAGCCGCAATCCCACTGTCCCAAGTCAGTAACTCTGCTCTGGACGAACAGGTAGAAGCTTCGAGAGGTGAATCCGAGACCTCTGAAGCACTTCAAGTGGCACCTAACACCGTTCTAGTTTTGCCACCACCTGAGTCCACACCCTCGACCACTACTGATGAAGCACAGACAATTCGAGAGGGTGAAGTTCCGTTGCTCACACTGCCGGGTTTTCCTACTGCTCCTGAAATAATTATCATTCCAGACTCATCGGAGCAGACTGAAATGCAGTCAAATGAGCAACATGAGCAGAATGCCCCAAGTCCTGCTGGTTCGAGGAGTACTGATGATACCATCGAAGGTGGAAACCCGGAAGCACCTGTCGACACTACGTCTCCAACCTCACCAGCAGATGACAAAGTTCCCAGCACTGGTTCGAGAGGTGATGCTGAGGGGGAACCTCTATTGGATGAAAACAGGGAAGCTTCCAATACCGAAGAACACTCTCTGGCTGACCCTATCTCCACAGTTGCTGAAGCTGAGGCCCCAGGTTCGAGAGGTGAGGAGCAAGAAGTGATCCATCCCTCAGGTGGAAATCGGGAAGCACCTGACATGGAGCTACCTTCGAGCTCTGAACCTTGTGTCCCTGTGGATCCTCAGACGTTAAATCGAGAGGCGGACTCGCAATTGCAAGTCATGGGTGGAAATCTGGAAGCACCCAAGTCCCCTCCGACGAAAGGTACATCTCGATCCTCATCTCCTACTTCTGACTATGATCAACAGGCCGAAGAAGTCTTCATTGGCGAAGTGCGTCAATTCATGGCTGATCAATCTCAGAAGATGGCTCAGCTCGAAAGAATACTCGCTGTGGTCCGCAATGATGCAATGCCTGCTGCCGGCACAAGTGAATCCCAAGGTCGTCATGCCGAACTTCTCGAACAGGCGATATGGGCTGAGGATGCAGCACGGAAAGCCACTGATGAAGCTGCTGTCGCTCGAGCAGAGGCTGCAAGTGCGAGGGCTGAATTAGCCGAGATGCGAGCAGAGCTTCGAGCCTTCCAATATTCCAGTGAACTTCGACAGGATGTGATGAAGGCCATACTAGATGACCTGTCGAACCAAGTCCCTGCCCAACTTCAAGCAATCTTCGAAGGTATGTCCACCCTCCTCTTCCGTGCTGATGATGCCAACAAGGGGGAAAATAAAGAAAAAAAAGAAGGGGGATACCACGGGCAAGAAAAGGGCAGCAAGCGAACCAGCTGGACCACCTCCAAAAATACCAAGAATCATGAGCAAAGCAGTGGAGGATGCTAAACAGGCAGAAAACCTAAGGGTCCAGCGTACACTGGAAATGGAGAAAAGGAGAGAAGAGGACAGAGAAAGAAGAAGAAAAAGACAAGAACGACAGTCAGAAGAAGAAAGGAAGATAGATTTTCTCATGACAAACTTTAAGTTTGGGAACAGAGAAGACACTGAACAAATTCTGACTCTGGAGATATTCAAGCTTCTGAAAATCACTGGGATATCTACACACAGCAATATGTCTCCAGAAGAATGCATTGCCTGGTGGAAAGATGGAGTAATTGATGGTGAGTTCGTGGGGGAAGCCTACAGGAACTACAGGCATCTAGACGTCACAGAAGAATACTTAAGCCTGGTAAATCCGAAAGACCCCATCAAGACACGAGAAGCCATTAACAAGAAAAGGAAAGCCAACAAGAAGTAAGCTCTCGTGGTTCAAACTCCATCTCATTTCAATGTATTGATATCTATGTTGTTCTTGGTCTTATTTCTTTCAATCTTGTCTACTAAACTCTGCTTTGTAAACATTCCCTTTT
>NC_044930.1:22672120-22698093 GCF_003576645.1 Ipomoea triloba | reverse complement strand
CCCCCCCCCCTCTAGACTTGTACCCCATCCCCTTGGGACCAACACCCTGAATCTTGTACCATAGCCATACAATCTTACTCGGGGACAAGCTCTGAATCTTGTACCATAGCCATACAATCTTACTCATTACTTACTAATACTATATTTATAGTTGAAATAAATCTTGTACCATAGCCATACAATCTTACTCGGGGAGCTTACCATAGCCATACAATCTTACTCATTACTTACTAATACAAATAACTGCTAAACGCTCCTTGGGTGCCTAGCGGGTCTAATATGGGTGCCTAGCGCCCTGAATCTTGTACCAGGGCTACAATCTTACTCATTACTTACTAATAAATCTTGTACCATAGCCATACAATCTTACTCGGGGAGCTTACCATAGCCATACGAGCTTACCATAGCCATACAATCTTACTCATTACTTACTACAATCTTACTCATTACTTACTAATAAATCTTGTACCATAGCCATACAATCTTACTCGGGGAGCTTACCATAGCCATACGAGCTTACCATAGCCATACAATCTTACTCATTACTTACTACAATCTTACTCATTACTTACTAATAAATCTTGTACCATAGCCATACAATCTTACTCGGGGAGCTTACCATAGCCATACGAGCTTACCATAGCCATACAATCTTACTCATTACTTACTAATAAATCTTGTACCATAGCCATACAATCTAAGCCATACAATCTTACTCATTACTTACTAATACACTCATTACTTACTACAATCTTACTCATTACTTACTAATAAATCTTGTACCATAGCCATACAATCTTACTCGGGGAGCTTACCATAGCCATACGAGCTTACCATAGCCATACAATCTTACTCATTACTTACTAATACAAATAGCTGCTAAACGCTCCTTGGGTGCCTAGCGGGTCTAATATGGGTGCCTAGCGCCCTGAATCTTGTACCAGGGCTACAATCTTACTCATTACTTACTAATAAATCTTGTACCATAGCCATACAATCTAAGCCATACAATCTTACTCATTACTTACTAATACAAATAACTGCTAAATGCTCCTTGGGTGCCTAGCGCCCTGAATCTTGTACCAGGGCCATACCATATAATCTTCTTGTACCATAGCCATACAATCTAAGCCATACAATCTTACTCATTACTTACTAATACAAATAACTGCTAAATGCTCCTTGATGCTCCTTGGGTGCCTAGCGCCCTGAATCTTGTACCAGGGCCATACCATATAATCTTACTCATCTTACTCGGGGACAAGCTTCATTTATAGTTGAAATAACTGCTAAACGCTCCTTGGGTGCCACTGTATAATCTTCTTGTACCATAGCCATACAATCTAAGCCATACAATCTTACTCATTACTTACTAATACAAATAACTGCTAAATGCTCCTTGATGCTCCTCTTACTAATACAAATAACTGCTAAATGCTCCTTGATGCTCCTTGGGTGCCTAGCGCCCTGAATCTTGTACCAGGGCCATACCATATAATCTTACTCATCTTACTCGGGGACAAGCTTCATTTATAGTTGAAATAACTGCTAAACGCTCCTTGGGTGCCACTGTATAAGTTGAAATAACTGCTAAACGCTCCTTGGGTGCCACTGTATACTTACCAATATAATGGGTGCCTAGCGCCTAGGTGCCCTGCTAAACGCTCCTTGGGTGCCTAGCGCCTAGGTGCCAGTGTATTTTTTTTTTTTTTGAGTTCTACTGACTCGGTTGAAGCACAAAGAGTCAACAGATGCCTCCACTGAGGCTCGAACCCACTCCCTTCCACATGGGAGTGTACACCGGATGCCGCTTGACCACAAGGTCTTACATGGGAGTGTACACCGGATGCCGCTTGACCACAAGGTCTTTGGCAGGAGTGTACACCGGATGCCGCTTGACCACAAGGTCTTTGGCAGGTGCCAGTGTATTATTTATTTATTTATTAAAAATTTGTTCAAATTTTTATTTGTTTTTTAAAACTTGATAATTATAAACTATTTAATACTTTAATAGTTAATACTAAAATATTAAATATTAACCTAAAAAAATCTAAAAGTTTAAACGATTTAGACCGGGTTATTTTGCTCAAAAGACATCGTTTTAAGTGAAATAACTTATTTATTTATTTATTTATTTTAGAAATAAAACAATAGCTAATCGGCTGACTAAGCGACCACCACTAATTATGGTGATACGCTAGGTGGTCAGCCGACGCCTATCAGCGCCGGCCTAGGCACAATTTATGTAACAAGGACTACACTCATAATTACTTCCCACCGTCAACTTTGTTGAGAAAATACTTGGACTAATATCATGCTATGTATATTCCATCTATCATTAGCATACATATATAACAAAAATATGCCATTCCAAATTTCCAACACTATTTATACACCATAAACTTGTGGAGAAGTACTTTAATTTTCGGCTACCATGAAACATGGCCTGCGTGTTACTTTTCCAAGACAATTAATACATGGATGGTCTGCATGTTACTTTTCGGCTACCATCAATACTTGAACAGCAAACTACTTTTTGGCTACCATGATTACATGGTTTGCATGTTTGCCATAAATACTTTGTTGAGAAATATTTTAACTAACATAATGCTATATATGCATATTCCATCTATCATCAACATACACATATAACAAAAAAAAAATATCATTCTAATACTATTTATACACCATAAAATTAAATAATGAGGAAAACACCAATTATAACAAATTATCATCACATATGGAATGATGCATCATCATGATACAACATGTGTATACTATCTCTAATAAAAACTAGCGACATCCATAAGGAAGAAGATAGACATTGTTGAAAAAGTCTCCATAAGTGTAAAAAAAAAAGTGTTTGAAACAAAATATTTCGCCCCAAATACCAATCTATATTGGGAAAACCAATTTCCATCCATCATCATTATACATTATTTATCAAGAAACTCACCGAATGGAAAATGGACACAAAGATACCTAACCAATGGTGAGCCTTTATCTTTATATTAAAGAGAGAGATACACCTTTTGATATCCTCACTATTGCAGAGCTAATATATACAAATTTAGTTATTAAAGAGAGATACACCTTGTGGTCTAGTGGCATCTGGTGTCCCGATTTACACTCCAACATGAATTATGGGAGTGGGTTCGAACGACACTTACCATGGTTGGTTTAAGAAATAATGACTTGGAGACAACCCAATCTAAATAGGTTTCAATCAACTAGGACTAGTGTCACAAGGTGGGTTTCACCCAAAATGCACATTCGGGTAGCGACCACAAGCTTTCCCGTAAATAAAAATAATAATGACTTATTTGCTATTCTTTGGACACTATAGTGTTAGTTTAATAGCAACCGAGTTGGTCAAACAGTTCAATAGTGTTAGTTTAATAGCAACCGAGTTGGTCAAACAGTTCATTCGAGTTAGTTTAATAGCAACCGAGTTGGTCAAACAGTTCATTCGAGCAAGCTTTCCCGTAAATAAAAATAATAATGACTTATTTGCTATTCTTTGGACACTATAGTGTTAGTTTAATAGCAACCGAGTTGGTCAAACAGTTCAATAGTGTTAGTTTAATAGCAACCGAGTTGGTCAAACAGTTCATTCGAGTTAGTTTAATAGCAACCGAGTTGGTCAAACAGTTCATTCGAGAGGCCTATTGGCCTTCTCAATTTGAGTCAGATAGCCACTCATAATGAAAAATATCAAATATGTGTGGTTTACAGAAGAGCACTTACATGAGGACCACAAATAATTAAGTAGAAATTAAAATTTTAGAAAATCCATAATATAATAAGTTACATATATAAATTGTAATTTTAAATACACATTCCACCAATCAATTTCAACCACGTAGGAAATCCTTAACAATGTTGTTGAATCGGGAAGCATGCTCGATATGGGGTATATGTGAGGTGCTCTTAATTATCTCCAATCTAGTCCCCTTACCTAAAAGCCTGAAAAAAATGATAATTAAAATACAAATTCCATTTTTAATCGCATAATTATTATAACATTGATACATTTAGTCTCATAATTTTACTTATACTGTCACATTTGGTACCCAATTACAATTTCTTTTTTTAAAAAATCAAATTTACGTTAATTTTTAAAATAATTAAGCAGTTTTACTGTTTTACAATTGTAAACTCCTCTTTTTGTTGAAAAAGGTTTACTAAAATAAACAATAATTTGACACACATTTTTAATTAAAAATTTTGAATTTTTTTTAATGTTATTTCATTCATGAGAAGTTATTTTTTAAAAAAGAATATTAAAATTGTGAAATTACTATATTGTTTAAAAAATTAAAGTCAATTGGATAAAAATTATAACAAAGAATAAAATGTGACAATGTCAGCAAAATTGTGGATTAAATACGATCAAATTAAAATTTAAAACTAAATATAATAACACCATAATAATCGATGGACTAAAAATATTTTTTTGTAATGCACAATAGAAACTTACGTGAATTATTATTATTAGCAATTTCTTTTCAAAGTAATTTAAAGCCGTTAAGTTAGTTATTAACTAATGTGTGTATAGCATATGCCATATAAAGATTACATACTCTTTGAGTTGTGTCGCCTTCTCTAGTAGAAATAACTTATCACACTCCCCCCATACTATCAGCACTTCCTGTAAATCATAACAAATTAAATTTTAGAATAACCAATTAAGCTACTTAAACATCTAATCACTTTACATTATATATATATATATATATATATATATATATATATATATATATTACTACTATATATGCATATACATGTATACATATATACAAGGGGGTGGGGAGGGAATGCATACATATATATAAGTGGGTGGGGAGGGGGCAACTGCCTCATTGCCCCTCTAGATCTGCCCATGGATCGGAAATCATACTAGCAAAATCACGTGTGATGAACTCGACTAGGGGTAGTTGTTAATAAGAATTGAAAAAAAAAATGATTGAATATAATAATATATAATTTGACCTGTTGAAGTGGGATGATGTTGGGATTGTTATCTCTTCCGAGAGTCAATCCTTCCAGTAGTTCTAACTTCTCCTTCCTGTTTTGAAGGTATAATTTCTGCAGGGGAATCAAAGTTTCTTTTATTAGTAATAGCTTTAATTATATTGATTGATGCATTAATATATGATTATTGCTTATTAGTTGGTCCATAACCTCGTAGTTATTTGCAAATTTTTAACATAAATAATTTAACTAATTAATATTCTACATAAATGGGTAAATTATCATCCTTTTCAAACAAATACAAAAATGTCAACGATAGACCACCAAACATTAGGTTAGGAGTTGATACGTAAAATTATCATCCTTTTCACAACTTATTGAAGAAAAGAAAAAATAAAAAATTGAAAAAAAAAATATAAGTGCGCAATAGAGTAAACACAATATACAAGTTAAAACACAATATATATACTACGTAAAAGTTAACATTGCAACTGAGTAAAACACTTGTGTGAGACTGTCTCACCATGAGACAGATTAGGTCAAAATGCAAATGTAACACTTATATGCACAAATGTCATACTTATATACTCAAATGCAATACTAATCAGGAATAAAAATTTTGTTACTTATAAGGGTAAATGTAATACTCTTAGGGGAAAATACAATACTTTTACATCTCGATTTAAAAGAATTACATTTAATCAGGAATAAGGATCCGTGAGACGGTCTCACACAAGTGTGACTCTGCAACTGAAGGTGTGAATCAATATCTTTTTTTTTTATATCTATTAGAATTTTACCACCATTAATTTGTATATACTTATATATCACAATCTCATAGCTAAGTAATGCTTAATTCCATAGTATAACAAATATTGTGATCCTAAATCCTAACAAAGCAACACAATTAAAATATATATATATATATATATATATATNTACTACTATATATGCATATACATGTATACATATATACAAGGGGGTGGGGAGGGAATGCATACATATATATAAGTGGGTGGGGAGGGGGCAACTGCCTCATTGCCCCTCTAGATCTGCCCATGGATCGGAAATCATACTAGCAAAATCACGTGTGATGAACTCGACTAGGGGTAGTTGTTAATAAGAATTGAAAAAAAAAATGATTGAATATAATAATATATAATTTGACCTGTTGAAGTGGGATGATGTTGGGATTGTTATCTCTTCCGAGAGTCAATCCTTCCAGTAGTTCTAACTTCTCCTTCCTGTTTTGAAGGTATAATTTCTGCAGGGGAATCAAAGTTTCTTTTATTAGTAATAGCTTTAATTATATTGATTGATGCATTAATATATGATTATTGCTTATTAGTTGGTCCATAACCTCGTAGTTATTTGCAAATTTTTAACATAAATAATTTAACTAATTAATATTCTACATAAATGGGTAAATTATCATCCTTTTCAAACAAATACAAAAATGTCAACGATAGACCACCAAACATTAGGTTAGGAGTTGATACGTAAAATTATCATCCTTTTCACAACTTATTGAAGAAAAGAAAAAATAAAAAATTGAAAAAAAAAATATAAGTGCGCAATAGAGTAAACACAATATACAAGTTAAAACACAATATATATACTACGTAAAAGTTAACATTGCAACTGAGTAAAACACTTGTGTGAGACTGTCTCACCATGAGACAGATTAGGTCAAAATGCAAATGTAACACTTATATGCACAAATGTCATACTTATATACTCAAATGCAATACTAATCAGGAATAAAAATTTTGTTACTTATAAGGGTAAATGTAATACTCTTAGGGGAAAATACAATACTTTTACATCTCGATTTAAAAGAATTACATTTAATCAGGAATAAGGATCCGTGAGACGGTCTCACACAAGTGTGACTCTGCAACTGAAGGTGTGAATCAATATCTTTTTTTTTTATATCTATTAGAATTTTACCACCATTAATTTGTATATACTTATATATCACAATCTCATAGCTAAGTAATGCTTAATTCCATAGTATAACAAATATTGTGATCCTAAATCCTAACAAAGCAACACAATTAAAATATATATATATATATATATATATATATATATATATATATATATATATATATATATATATATATATATATGTCCATAATCAGGTGAGAACCAACTTTAACTTGTGAACTATTGCACCGCATTTACTATATGATTGCACCGCACCCGGACATGATCGCACTGCAAGGTCCTCTAGACATGCCTAGGAGCTGTAACAGTGCAATCATGTAGTAGTTGTGGTGCAATCCTTCACACGTTCACAGATTAAGGTTGGTTCTCACTTGATTGGAAATATATATATTATTTTATTTTATTTTTTCTAAGGATTTTTTATTGGATTTGTTCTAGAAAGAAAGGAAGCTCTGAAATTCCTTTGACAGATCAACTGCCACTGGATTACCTTCCAATTATTGCTTGTCCTAACGGACAACCAAGCATGTAATTAATGATTAGTTAATTTGGTTAGGACTAATTAAAAATATATTACTCTTGCTTGTTAGTTGCTACTCCGTGTAATTTAAAGATATTATAAATTCTTAAACCAACTCCATATTATTTGAAAAGTACACTACAAGCTATATAATCTATATTTAATTTTGTGTGAAGCACACTTTTCCAGATTTCTATAAATCTATAGAAAAATAATGAATATTATATCATTTATTAAAATGGATTACATGCTTCACGACTTCACATATAACAATCTCACATAAATACACATATCAAGTAAGAAGATCTCACACAAATTTTAAATTTTGAGATGACGAGAGAAATTCGCAATTTTCTGATCTCGTGACCCTAACTTTGACCTTCTGAGTAAATCTCGTGACCCTAACTTTGAGACGACGAGACTCGCATTCACTACTTGAGGGTATGTAGTGACCTATTGGGTAAACTCCACCTTCTGACCCTAAGTGGCAAAGGACCAGGTAGCTGGGATTCAAAATCATGACCTTGTGGCTACAAATTTGTATCTTTAGTCATCTGACCGGGTTTATCCTACTCGTTTTAATTTATTGTTGTGTGTAGAAGTAGTTGGTAATTTGAAAACTAAAATGTGATTTACTTGATAATGTAAAAAAAAAAAAATTAAATGAGAAAATGAGAGTACAATAAGATTAGTTACATTTCACAATCAAGCAAGCTAGTAAGGAAGGAGACTTACGCTAATGAAATCGTTGAAGATGAAATTTGGGGTGAACGCCGGCGGCTGCCGGAAAGAAGACAGAGACATTAACGTCCGTAACTGCTCCGCCGTCGCCGGCAGCAGCACATCCTCAACCCTGCCGGCGTTGGCCCTCTTAATTAGCCCCTCGTTGTCTTGCTTCTTCAGGTTAACGGCGGAGCTGGCGATCACCACCTTCTCCACTCTCTCCGGCCACATCCTCGCCATATGGTACGCCACGAAGCCGCCGTAGCTAGTTCCGACGATCGAGAATTTTTCCACGCCCAGTTTCTCCAACAACTTCCCCACGCACTTGGCCTGCAAAATTTATTAAACAGAGCAGTACAAAAAATGCATTAATTAACCGCCGCTAATGCCGCCGTGGGTGCCACGGCTTTCCGCGTAACTTTACACAGAAAAAGGAAAAAAAAAATACAGTAATAATACTGAACCATAACCTCCCATTTAGAAGAGTCACAGCTATACAGCTTGACCACCAAATCTTGGAAGTAATAATTTTAAAATAATACACAATTTATTGTATATGTTGTATAAATTGACTAGATTTATTAAATAGTTTGGTTAGACTGAATAATTAGAAATGGTTAGTTCATCAGACTTTGTGTCTAATATAAAATTTAGGGAAAATTGTAATTTTTGTCCCTCCATAATATGCCCAATTATCAATGTCACCCTTTTAAATGTTGCCTATCAATTTTCAAAATCGGTACATATATTGCCCCTCCCGTAACGAAGGAATGACAATATTTATATCACGGGATGGGCAATATATGTACCGTTTTTTAAAATTGAGGAGCAATATTTACACCGCAATAATTTAGGGGTGACATTGATAATTGACTTATTATAGAGTAGCATTTATATTGATGAGATATTAGATATACAATATACAATTTAAAAGGTAACACAACTAAGAGAACATCAACTATTGTTAAAGTGAAAAGTGTAAGTTAATGATGAGAAATAGTGAAACCTGAAAAAGTTCGGAGCGGTCGGAGGATTTGGTGTGGGAGCGGCCGAAGAAGACGAGGCTGGGGACAAAAACGTTGTAATCGTTGGCGAAGAAGGAGATCTGCGGCCGCCATTGCCAGACGCCGTGAGGCCCGAAGCCGTGGATGAGGACTAGCGCGGGCTTTTGAGGGGAGGATGAGTTCGGGCTCGGGCCCCAGAAGTGGAGGGTAGTTTCGTCATCGATGTCCAGGGTGTGTGAAGTGAGGCCGGCGGCGGAGAGACATCGGCGGATGAATCCGCCGTAGAAGGAGACAGGGCTGAGCCAAGTGGGTAACATCGTCGGAGCCGGTTTGGTTTGCCTACGACTACGAGGAAGTGGAACAAAATTAAAAGTAATATGCCATGGGAGAAATGAAATAAGGACTTCGGATCTGACTTGAGATTGGTTGTTGGATTGGGGATAGATATATAGTACTCTTTTTATTTTTTGGTAAATTTACGGGGTCTTTCTCCCCGTCCACGTTCGCTCTTGTGGGAATTGAACCCGGGTTCTTCCGAAATTCCTCCCCACAAAGAGAGCTCACTTGTCACTTAAGCTACCCCACTGGGTTATATATAGTACTCTGTAACACAGTGTATTACACAAGTTAGTAAAATAATTAATTATTGTGGAAATTAAAAGTTTTTTTTTTCAAATTTATTAGAGTATTTCATTTGTCTATTTGTAAAACGACATATTTTTTTTCTAAATAATTCTATACCAATCAATATTAAAATATTGACTATTATAAATTTTAAAAAAAAACAGTAACATTTTTTTATAAATAAAATAGTAGTTTGAATTTTGTTATCGATCAAATTTTTTTAGTACTACTCGGTTACAATATAGTATTTGTCACTAGCATGATTGCAGTAGGCGCTAGCCGCTAGTCGGGCGGTAGACTAGTGCCTAGCGCCTAAGCGGCGATCTATAAAAACAAAAAATTAAGGAAAAAGTGTCAAATAGGCCACTGAACTTATCGCTTTTGTGCAATTGGGTCATTGAACTTAAAAAGTGTGCAATTTAACCATCTTACAAGCAAAATTTGTGCAATTGGACCATTTTTACAAAAATTTTCTGGTAAAATTCAATTATATTACTAACATATATGCATTAAGAGTGGCATTTTCTTCTACCATACTAGTTGGGAGTCAATATTGAAATGTTTTTAACTCAAATTGAATTAAAATTTGTTGTAAAAATGGTCCAATTGCACAAGTTTTGCTTGTTTGATGGTTGAATTGCACACTTTTTAAGTTAAATGGCCCAATTGCACAAAAGCGATAAGTTCAGTGGCCTATTTGACACTTTTTCCAAAAATTAATTCATGTGTGTGGGTGTATGTCATATATTATATTATATATTATATATATATATATCTCTTACTTATCTTACTTATATAAATAAATAAATTTAAATATATATAAATATAATAATAAAATTAATAAGGCCGACTCGCTCGAATTAACTCGGTTAACTTTGCCAAATTGGGCGAGTTAACTCAGCTAACTTTGACTCGGCCAAATTTGGCCTAGTCGGCCGCCAACTCGGCCCAGTCAGCCGAGTTAGGCGCTAGGCGGCCGGCCACCTAGGCGGACGCTTAGGGAGCAATTCGCTTCGGTCTAGAAGCGCCTAACGCCTAGGCAGGTGCCTAGGCGGGGATTTTTGCAACAGTGGTCACTAAGGCTCAAAACTCATCACCCCCATTTAGGAGAGTTACCACTAGATCACAACATCATTGGTCTGTTTAGAACTAAAAAAAAGTAAAATATAATATGTTTTTTTATTATAAATATAATATGTTTATAATTCTCGTAAACTTTTAGAAATAACCCCTGTTATTTATTTTATATATATATATATATATAAATAATCATTCTAAACTCTCATATGTTTTTATATTGTCTGATTTGGGAATGCTTTTCACCGGTAAAAATATATTGACTATTTAACATTATTAATTTACTGAGTTATTTTTAACTTATTAGTAACCCAATAGGGTAGCTCAAGTGGCAAGTGAGCTCTCTTTGTATGAAAGAATTTTGAGAAAACTCGTGCGACGATTTTTCTTGGGCCAGCTCCCGTGAGACTATGTAAATTTACCAAAAAAAAAAAAAAAAGCGCCGCCAAGACTAAAAAATGTGGGAAAATAATATTTTTCTATAAATTATAACCTACCCCAACCCACCAATTGTTATTACCCAACAAAAATTGACCCATGCACAAGTTTGAGTGAACACCAATGGTTAAAATTAAAATTTTCATCCTTATATATGGCTAACATTCATTCTCATTTCTCACACTATATTCTATTTCACATGATCTTATCCTTGTGTGTGTATGTAAAGAAAAATTTTATCTTGCTGGTTGACAATATTACCGATATAAAACACAATAATATTTGTACAATATTAAAATAATTTTTAATACTATCTAATTATATTTGGTATTTTTTAAAATTATTTCAATAATACTTGGGTACAATTATACATATAAATATGTACCAAACATTATTAAAATGGCTTTTAATTTAAAAGTAATGGGTACAATTAGATCATTCTAAAAAACATTTCAATATTATAATAAGCTTAGCTTTTAAACAATTGTATAAAATATAAATGCAGACATACAAACTCTCTGTCTATATATAAAGTACAATCAAAGTGCAAGCAATTAAAGAGCATGGATGTCCTGCACAAAACTCAAGTGAGAAAGATTGTTCACAAGCGTGGCAGGACAACCTCAATGAGGTCCACCAAGTTCAATAACATTTGGAACTCAATTTCAACCTACCTTCCTTTTATGAATTGAACAAACAAAGGACAAAGGGTTTGAAGGTATTAATAATTATACCACAGTTTGGTCCAGACCACCTCCCGGATTTTTCAAGCTCAATGTGGACGCAGCTCTTGATCAATGCAATCACATGATGGGATTCGGCTTTGTTCTTCGCGATTCTGGTGATGGACTCATTAATGCGAGATGCCTTCCTTGGCATACTGCTTTCATTCCTGCTGAGGCGGAAGCTATGGGAATCCGCGAGGCTCTGAAGTGGATAAGAGACCTAAATGTTGATAATCTTCAAGTGGAAAGCGACTGCCAGCAAGCCATTACTGACATCTACCATTCACATGATTCCATTTCATATTTTGTTCTTTTACTTGATGATATTAGATACATAGCTTATAGTTTTAACAACTTAAGCTTTTTGTTTGTTAAATAATCTGTGAACAAGGTTGCCCATTGTCAGGGAAGCCTTATCCATGTCAGATTGTATGGACTGTTCCTCTTCTCCCTTTCCTTCCTTTGCTGAGCTTGGATTCTACTTAATGATATAACCCTTTTGCTTTAAAAAAAAAAAAATTTATTGAAAGTGAGTTTTTCATTTGACAACTCTTTAAGTTTGGGCGATGGTAATACTGAAAAATAAATTATTTTTTCACATTTCACTAATAATGAACTCAATGTATTAAATTTATGAACTTCATCTCAACAACAAGTCAATTTTTATATTATTATTCTTAAATTTAATATTTATTAAATGAATATTTAACTTGAGGATCAAATTTGGAACAAAATTAATAGGCAAGGGACATTTACAGTCAAATTAAAAGTTGATGATAAAAATTAGTAAAAATCAATAGTCAAGGGATCATTTATGATTCAATTGAAAATCGAATGATAAAAATTGGTAAATATCAATAGTTAAGGAAAATTCCTAGAAGTAACTCGTGTTCAAAATTTATTGTTAAATAAATAAATAACTATTTTTAAAATCTAATTCTAACAATAACTATAAAGTTCTAAAATTTAACCAATAGTCCGGAGCAAGTAATGAAAAATAACATTTAAATTTGTAATGGAAAATGTTAAACTATCATTTTTTTACCTTTTATTTTGGGTGACAAGAAAAATCCACAACAACTACCCGATGGTATGTACTAAGTAAACCTCGTTCCTATTTACAAATCACATGAAAGAGATAAACTACACTAGGAAGACTCTATGTAATGAGTTCAACCGATAAGTGACACATAAGCTATACACTATTAACCAATCAATGGAAAATAACATTTAAATATGTAATGGAAAATGTTAAAATAATATATTTATTTTTTATTGTGAGTGATAAGGAAAACCCGTAGCCACTATTAATTAGAAGTTATGTGCATGAGGTAAACATCGGTCATATCCGTAAACCACATAAAATAAGTAAACTGTACTAAGACGACCTTGTATGATAGGCTCGACCGAAAGATGAGAATATAAGCTATATTATTAATCAATAATCAAAATGGTTTTAAATACTCTATCCAATAAAAAAGTGATACACATTCAAGTATCATTAACAACTAATCAGAATAAATTTTAGAATTTCGTTTGCTATTAAATTCTAACTAATGAGTTGTGTGACAAATAAGCAAAGAGAATAGTTTAAATTTGTTGGGAAATTTTAGTTGTGAGCCTTCTCTTGCCTCTTGGCATGAATATGAGATGGTGACCCAAAACAGCATACTAAATTACTACCACACCAAATCCTCTGTTTTAGTTTCTTTAAAAATAAATAAATAAATAAAAGCATACCGTACACTTATGCATGTGTGTATAATGTAATTTGTTTCTCAATTGGATGAGGTGAGTAAATTCCTACCTAGCCAATTCAAGCCTTCTTTTTTAATTTTTTCCTAAAAAGTTGAATCCCAATTCTAAGAACTCTCACGCCCCTACTCGACAAAATATTTGGAAGAATATAAATCATGATAACTCAGCTGAACACATGTTAGACCAATTGAACTGTCCGTGTGAACTTTTCTTAAACCTTTTTTGCTACTAATGAGTGTAAAAGACGAAATTTCTCATCTCCGAACTCCTACATTCCAACCCTTTTTGGATTGCAAATAAGTTAAACACCGTGACTCCTTTAATTGGGGAAGATCAGTGTCCGACCTGGTGTTCAGAATGAACCGCTCACAAGGGGGCGAAACTCTTATACTATAATTTTTTTTTTTGAAAGGAACTCTTATATATACTATAATTGTTTCTTCTATATTTAAACAAACAGAGTTATTTGTGAATGTACTTCTTAACTATTTAAATGTGGAACAACAGAAGGAACATCATGGGCATATTATATCCTCAGTGGTTTCATTCCATAAACATCATACACAAGAAACTATTGTAATTTGTTTGAAAGAGTTTTTTATTTAGAAACGTGTTGTTTTTAACATATTTTGCGTAAGAGTTTAAATTAACTTGATGGTTTGCGGTTTTATTTTCTTTGCAGAATATACATTGAACTCTATCACCAATCAATCACTTTTTTTTGTTCGATGACCTGAGAAATAACAATTACTATTCAATGGTATACTAAGTAAGCTCACTCTAAAATAAGAAAAACATATAAATAAGAAAAGTAAAATATTACCTATAATGAAACCCTAATGTTGCCTCCCTTTTCTCTCTAAAATCAAATCCTTTTTCTTCTGATCAACTTCGGCTTCCACCGCCGGCCTCCGGCAGTTCTGGTAACCTTCTATGTTTGCTCTCGCTCTTCTTCCGCCCCGACCACCGTCGCAACTCCGTCCACCTCCGACCACCGCCACAGATCTTCTTCTTCCGTTTTCTCTAGCTTTGAATAAAATAATAGTAGGTAGGTATTGGGGTTTGTGTTGGTAGTCTTGAACTCCCAACCCTACTTTGACTTTACCCACTTTTTATTTTCTCTATTATTGTGTTTTCCTCTCGTTAGTTTCACGAGCATTTTTCCTCTCGTTACTTTCACGAGCTTTTCATTTTCATTAGCATAAATTGTTTAGTTTGGTTTCGACAAGTGTTGATCTTATCCTGAGCGAGCAAAAAAGAATGATGACGAAAACCCAGATCTTTGATGAAGCTTTAAGCTCCCTGAAGGAACATAGCTTCATAGTTATGAAACAGTCTGCGATTCAAGTTTTCTATAGCATAGTTAGAAAAGTTGTTTCTATGTCTGACTGTAAGGAATGGTTTACCATTTCATTGATCATTGATGTAAACGATTTATGTTATGAATTAATGGAATAGCTACTTTTACATTCAAAAAATGAATTAATGGAATAGCTACTTTTACCTTCAAAAAAGAAAAAAAAAAAAAAGTAAGCTCACTCTTATGTAATAGAGTGTATAGTACATTATACAAATCATACATGAGAAGTAAATAACACTAATAAGATCCTGTGCAATGCGTTCCACCGAGAGAGTGTTCCCCATCATTTACTTTAGAAGGACAACTTGCTTGTTGCATACGAAATTATTTTTTTTTTATAAGGCATTTTTAATCCTTAGTTAAAGATTTAAAAGGATCATATCTACGACTTTAATAATAATTGAAAGATTAAGTCTGCATTGCAAATAATAAGAGACTAATCTATACGGTGATTATAACTGAAAGACTAAAAGTATATTTTTTTTATGACGAAAAAACACGTTGCTATCATCGGAAAGCGTGCACAAGGTAAAACCTACAAACTACGTACTGCTGGAAATCTTCAATTTTCCGACAACTTTTCCGACCACCCAGAAAAATGGTCAGAAAAGATGGCATTTTTTCAATTTTCCGTCAAAGGAGTACGGTGGTCGGAAACGTGGTCGGAATTTCCGACCACTATGTAAAGGTGATCGGAAATATTTCAATTATTTAAAAAAATTTTAATTCATCTTAAGTTCCGGCCATCTTGTGGTCGGTTTTGCCGACCACTATGTAAGTGTGGTCGGAAATCCCGACCACTTTTCCAAGGTGGTAGGAATTTTTTTTGTTTTTGTTTTTGTTTTTTTTTTTTGTTGTTTGTTCTTCCTGTTGTTGTTATTTTTGTTCAATAGTATGAATACCACATGATTTATCTTATTATCATTAATTATTTCACTCATACTCTTTTTTTTTTGTTTCAATTTTAATTTGTATTTCTTCAATTGACCACGACACATAGAGTTTACTGGTAGTACGTTGACATGTTGTGATGTTCAATATAAATTTTAGATTTCGGTTAATAAACGAACAAAGTATGAAAATTTGTAAGCTGGTTTGATAAGAAATCGTAAACAATCTCGTATGTGTTCGTTTAATTGTGTTCACAAACAAACTCGTTTAGTGTTCGTTTAATAATGTTTGAGAACATGTTCACGAACATACATACATACATATATACATATGTGTGTGTGTATATATATATATATATATATATATATATTTATTTATTTATTTATTTATTTATATGTCCATAATCATGCGTATTGAGCCCACGTAATGTAGTCATCATCATAAATTATTTTTAATTATGAACATATAAATTTTAAAATAAGTTTATTTTAAAGTTGGTATTATTATTATTATTATTATTATTATTATTATTATTATGCTAAAAAAAATTGTGCTGAAATTTCACCCATAATTATTAAAAATTGGCGCCATTATCAGATGTAACCCCAAATTTTCGCCAATATTTACTTTTCCCTCCTTGGCTCTCCAAATTTTTGCTTCATTAAAAATATAATAAAACAAAACCCTACCTCCCACGCTCCCTTCTGACCCTCCACACTCCCTTCGCACTCTCCCAGATGTAGCTCCACCACGAACCGCCACAGGAAATCCTGACCTCCGCGCCTCAAGTCCTCAATCTCCTTCGCCGACGATGAGCTGAGAGCACAGCAGATTCGACGACGGCGACGAGCTTCAGACGCGGCGGCGGTTTGACAGCCTCATTCTCCCATCTCTTCACCAGTTCCTCCTTCTCTGTCCTCCCATCCCCTCGCTTCCGTCTCTGAGTGAAGACCTCTTCCGGGCGACTACTCGACGACGACTACTAGGGGGAAACAACAGATCTGGCGACGACGAGCTTCAGACGGTAAGTCTATTTTTTTTTTTGTTTTTGCATAATGAGTTGATACAGCTGCAGTTTCTGATCTAAAGGGGAGTGTTGCCATCTTGTTCTATTTAAATCATTCAGAAGGTAAATTTTTTTTTTCTTTCGGACATTGTATTATTTTTGAAATCATATTATGTCTTGTACTTGCAACTGGTTTTTGCTGCAATTCAATTGTTTATATTTCCAGCTTATGCTAGTGGTTTAAGTCTTTCCTTCTAAGGTTGCTAGCAGATGTTTCTCTTCTTTGGCCAAGTAAATGTTTGTTTTGATTTCAATGCTTTTAATTTTTACTTTTCTCTTTTATCTTCTTTGAACTCCTTTATCTATTAGTTTCTTATTGTTGATATGTTGTATGCTGTTATTACAAAGTTGCCTTTCTTGATTTGTTTCTAACTGAGCTTAGTGTTGTAGTAGAGAATTCCAGTCCTGAATGCAACTTATGTTGTGCATTTTTTCCCTTCAATTTACACAGGCTGTGAATTTCATTGAGTATGATTCTTTGTTTCCTGATGAAGAGAAGCAAGAATTATGGTGTTGAAAGTGAGTTGCAATTTGAAATTGAATTACTCTGTGACTAATTGTAGTACTATATTTGGTTTTGGATTACCAGTCACTTGCAGTATAAAGCTGGACTACATAGGATTCATAATTGCTTTTAACTTTCTCCTAAAAAAATAGGATCTTTGTGTAATTCAGTATGTATAGGCATAAAAGAATGATATTATTTCTTACATGTTAACTAAGTGATACTGCAATTTTCCTTCATTAGATTTACTCCTTTCTTTGTTTAATTTGATTTTTATCATCACTTTAATCTCTCTCTCTCTTTTGGTCAGTTGTTGAAGCCAAGGATGGAACTATTTCAGTTGCCACCGCATTTGCAGGCCACCAGGAAGGTAACCTGAATGCTCACTTCTTATTAGTGCTCACTTGTTATTACTAATCATTTGTCAAGAAGTAATTGGAGTCTCTGCAGCATTCTAATGCTCTAATGTTTATATAGTGTCATTGTAAGTTCTAAATTGGCTTCTCTTTCATTCTTTCATCTCTGCCTCACTTATGCATACTTTATTGAAGTGTAAGCATTTATGTGTATGTGTGTTTTCAGACACCTTAAATGGTCTAACCTCTATTATATCTGCTACTTGCATATGACTAACCAGAATGCTATCACAAGGAGGTAAGGCTTTTTTAATAAAATCTATTTTACAATCAATTTTATTGCATGTGTTTTCTGCTATTACAATAAAGAGGTGCTACCTTTATTTTGACTCTACTATCTGAAACTTATTATTTTCTGTGATTGTTTTGCAGATTGACTGCACACTTCCTCCTTTGGTCCAATGTTGGTGGCAGTATGCATAGATAATAGTTTGCAGACATGTAATAGTTTGGAGATTAAATAAGAAGTTAAATTCTAGAATGTTTTAAATGTTCAATTGTATATTCATGAATAATTCTCTTCATGAAATGTGTATATGTCTTTCAACAATTATCTTACCTACTTGCAACAATATATATATATATATATATTCATTTCACTACAGAGGAATCCTCTGTAGTGAAATTATTTTTTTTTTATTTGTGGCCTCCAGTTTTCCGACCGCCTTGGTGGTCGGAAAACCCAGACTCACTTGGTTGTTCTGTTGGTCGTTTTTTCGACCACAGGAGAAAAGTGGTCGGAAATTCCGACCACAGGCTCCGGTGGTCGGAATTAGCGACGAAGGTTTTTCGGGACACCCAATTTGGTCGGAAAAGTGGTCGAACAGCCATTTCTGACCTATTTAAGGCCATTTCAGACCACGTTTTGGTGGTCGGAAATCTGATGATTTCCAGCAGTATACACATGAGAGATAAATCGCACTAGAAAAAGTAGAAGATCTTATGGTATGGATTTGACAAAGAGGGCGTAAGCACTTAGCAAGAATTGAACTCTTGAAAATATATTTTCTTTTTAGGACATACTCCGTATATAATAACATGTTATAAAATAATAAAATACATTTCAAGTTTATAAGACTTGTAATGTACTGTATTGGTAAAAAGTTACAATATCAGAGAGAAGTGGGCTTGACTGGCCATGGCTGGCCAGGTCTAAGAAAGGATAAACTTATCATCCAACAAGCGAACGGCCCAAATGTAGAAATTACCTACTAACAAGAGGGAAACTTATCATTCAGCTGTGTGGAAGGTCTAAAACCATCTTTGTGAATTTTATGAGTTAAAATAATGTAATATATATATATATATATATATATATATATATATATATATATATATATATGTATGTATGTGGGTGGGCTCTAATTAGAATGGTTGTTCATGAGAGAAATAAGAACGATCTACAGCCATGTACGTGTCCAGATCAACGAATCAGATGTAATTTAAAAAAAAACGACGCGGTGACATTTTCGTACATATCTCGAACTTTGGTGCAAGTAAATGTGTTATAAGTGCAAGTAGTTGGTGCATATTTGCAAGTAAAAAGTGCAAGTAAAATCACTTACAAGTGCATCTATTTTCACTTACAAGTGCAAGTAATTTACTTTGTTAACATTCGTGCACCTAGGTGCAACTAATTATACCATTAGGTGCACTTAATATTCATACTCAATGTCCATTTTACTTGCACATTTAATACATTTTATATGCATTTATGCACCTATTTTCACTTACAAATGCAAGTAATTTACCTTGTTAACATTCATGCACCTAAGTGTACCTAGTAATAACCTTAGGTGCAATTACATCTGGACACGTGGCGCACTGCGAATCGTTCTCAGTTCTTTCCTGGGCGCACCGTTCTCATTTGAACGCAATCCTATATATATATATATATATATATATAAGACTCTGTTCAGGTGAGAACGGGTAGTCTAGGAGAGAACTAAGAACCACTCAACGCGGTCTACGTATTCAAATTTAATGGATCAGAAACACTGGTTTTTTTAAAAAAATGCAGTGATATTTTTGTAAATAATTGATCATCGAAGTGCAAGTAAATTGTTTTAAAAGTGAGAAATCACAGGTTCGATCCCCAGTAGGGGCGTTGTCTCTTTGTGCTTCAGTAGGTTGAGAAAAGTATTTATGAACAGATACTACATTGTAACAGAGTCAATAGTATTTCAAAAAAAATTGTGTTAAAAGTACAAGTAATAGTTTCATATAATGCAAGTGCAAGTAAAATGAACACTGAGTATCAATATTAAGTGCACCGATGTTATCATTAAGTGCACCTATGTGAAAGACATTATCATTAGGTGCACCAATGTTACCAAGGAAAATTACTTGTACTTGTAAGTGAAACTAGCTGCACTTGTAATTGATTTTACTTGCACTTTTTACTTGCAAACTTGCGCAAGTTACTTGCACTTGTAACGCATTTTACTTACAACAAAATTTGAGTTATTTGCAAAAATGTCACCGTGTCATTTTTTTAAAAAAATTACATCTAATTGGTTGATTCTGGACATGTGGACGGCTATAAGTGGTTCTTAGTTCTCTCTTGAGCAACTGTTATCACTTGAGCGTGCCCTATATATATATATATATATATATATATATATATATATATAAAAGCATGAGTGCACTATTAGTACATCTTAAACGCACTATATCAATTATATCGACATCTAAAGTTTGTAATAATTACGAAAATATCACTTTATTTTTCCTAAATTTTCAGCATTGTCCGTCTAATCACCCTAGATGAATGATTGAAATTATACCATATGTTATTTTACCATAAGACAAACATGTTCTCATGTTGTCATGTTTACTATTATAAATGAAAATTAGTAGTGAAGTTTTCGTAAATGATAGTAGAGCAAATTGCCATTTTGGTTTACTGACTATAGGGGTCCTATTAATTTGCATCCACGACTTTCAAAAGTGTTAATTGCATACCATGACTTTTCAATTTGTATCAATTTTGGTCACTCTGGTCAAATTGGCGGCCAAATGTCGCCGAATTCTCTTAATTCCTCTGTTCTGGCTTAATATAAGGGGCAAAATTGTACTTTTCACTGTCCAAAATAACCCAACCCAACCCCTATCCCCAAACCCGGTTCAGCTTAGTCAGTTAATATTTTGACCCGGATTTTCTTCTCTCTCTAGTCTGTATATTTCTGCAAAATTATTCGAAATTCTACAGACAAAGACGGTCAATTTTAGAACCCCACACTTTAATCTTGCCGATGCCAAATGCCGATACGTTGCGGTGGCGGCGGAGGCGTAGCCGCATTTTGAATTGCTTCAGCCTGCGTACAAAGGCCGTTGTCTGCAACTCTACCAAGAACTCCGGGCTGAAGAGAGGCTTCTCCGCCGTTTGAGGCGGCAGTGGGGTGGCGAACTGGAAGCTTTGCGGAAGCAGGGGTGATTACGGTGGTTTATCAACGGTGGAGCTTCGTTGGATCCCGGTAAAGAGAGACTCAGAGAGGTAACCGATCGGCGGCGGCCGCCGACGAAGACAGCGTTTCCATCGTCGTAAAAATCGGAAGGACCGAGACGGAAGCTTCATTCGATTGTTAACCTTTATATATATATATATATATATATATATTTTATTTTAATTTTTTTTTAAACTTCTCCATAATTAACATGATGTTGTGCCGTATTTAACTCCATTCCAGTAGAAAATTCGAAGGTATGAGGTGATGGACAGCACTCATTTATATTGTTGTTATATGGTGGCCCACTTATTGCTGAACCGGGTTTGGGGGATAGGGGTTTGGGTTGGGCAATATTAGACAGTGGAAAATACAATTTTGTCTCTTATATTAAGCCGGAACGGAGTGATTAAGAGAATCCGGCAACATTTGGCCGTCAATTTGGCCGGAGTGACCAAAATTGATACAAATTCAAAAGTCATGGTATACAATTAACACTTTTGAAAGTCGTGAATGCAAATTAATAGGACCCCTATAGTCAGTGGACCAAAATGACAATTTGCTCATGATAGTAACAACACACCTTTTTATCTGGTGTCTCTCATAAGAAATTGTTGAATTTGCATGTAGTGGGTATTGAGTTTGATACTTTTCTTACTTTTATATATTCATTGTTTTTCTATTTAATCTTGGGCCCCATCCAGTTGCTCCTAATAGGATTGCAAATTTTCAAATTTCCAAATGATCAATCATTTTCCATGATATTAAAAATGGTGGCGTTGTACTTAAGTCTGGCTTGGAAGTTGGAACCTTTTAGCAGACCTCGTTGAACACTTTGGAAAATTCCAATAATTATAATTACTGCATTAGACAACATATATAATAATTGTTCAAATCATATGTTTCTATCATATAGTGTGACATCAACTTGTAACAACTACTTGCAATGACCTCAATTTTAGTCATGCACATTTCATTGACTTTGGTTCCATTTACATAGAGGAAAATGCAACTAGGGATAATAATTTCTATTTGTTTGATGTAAGATTTGAAATACGATTTCACTCTTTGTGCATGCTGGATGATTTTATTAAGATTCTAAGACTGTATTTGTAATTTTTCTTAGCTTGATCTAACCCGTCATGTATTTGTTAATATAGTATTTATTAGTTATAGTTGTGTGTGCTCATTTATAAGTTATACTAGTATGTGAGCATACAGTACATACAAGCACACATAGTAGTCAAATTAATTTTCGTATTAGGATAGGAGTAATGTTTGGTTTTCTCGATTTGAGCCGGTCAACTATAAGTAATCTGAATTGGTATATCATCTTGTGGTTCTTTGTTAGTAGGTGTAACAAGTGAGTTTCACCCAAAATGCACTTTCAAGTAACGCTGGCGAACTTTTATGTAAATCAAAGATAAGAGTAAAGTTATCCCTCCTAATTAATATTCACATCTTAATGTGACATTATTTGATTAGATTTTTCATTATTTGACTATTAAGTAGATTTCTTCTTCAACTTGTGGTAGGACTAACCAATTCATGGACACCCAATAAAAATAAAGAGTTTTATTCATAGGATTTAAACTTAAGAGGAAAAAATAACTTTATTTACGAGATAATGATATGTGATGACGTGATGTGTTAAAATTTTGGAAGCAAGATTTTATAAGATAAAAGAAATTATATTAATGCAATTTTTAATTTGTGGGTCTTGATTTCCTTGATCCCTTTGCGTAGGCTAGTGCGTTTAAGCCACTAAACTATTAGGAACAACAATTAAGCCATCGAACTCAAATAACTCCCAAATAAGTCACTGAACCCGAAAAAAAAAAGTAATTAACATTTTTAGCAGCTTAACTTCATATATTTGCTAACTGGATAGCCAAATATATAAATATAAATATATATATATATATATATATATATATATATATATATATATATATATTACTTTTGATGCGTTTTTGCATACCTAATGGTGCATCCACTCCGGCCACACATTAAGCCCTGACCACATTTTAGCTGAAATATATATACACACACACATGCATATAACTTGCACGTTAAGGATGTAATTATTTTATAATATTATTCAATTTCCCCCTCCATTTTCCCCTTCGCGTAATTGAAATAGTTATAATTTATTTAGTAATATGCGTTTGTAACTTTTGTTACATTTTTACACATTTAGTATTAGTTTGTTGAATATTTTTATTTAAAATTTTAATTTATAAAATGAAATAAAAAATTTGGGAAATGGAAAACTGAAGGAATGTGGAATGAAAATTAAAAGATTTAGAGAATTGAAAAATTGAAAAGTGAAAAATAAAGAAATGAAGTAAACGAACCGAAATAAGAGCATCTAACATTCATTTAAATAAGAGTTACCTCACATGCTCTTATAATTTACTTCATAACATTCTCATCTTATATTTTGGATTGGAGGGGAGGGGTTCACCCGGGGAGCATCTAGCTCCTCTATGAAAAAGATAAGTGCGCTCTTTATAAAATCGACCAATTCACAGGTACAAATAAAGCAAGGCAAAAGGGTCAAATAGGCCCATGTACTATCATTGATTATTCATCTAGCACCATGAACTAAAATATGGTCCATCTAGGTCATTATACTCTTAATTATTTTTCATCTAGCATTTTTAGCCTATTTCTAACAAGTAACCCATCTAATTTGATGACATGGAAAAATAAAATTAGAAAAAATGATGACATGTTATTTATATGGATGTTGTGGATGATTTCTACCATATTTCGTTAATGAAAAAAATAATTTCTTGCAATGAAATAGGGTAGAAATCAAAATTGTTATATAAAGTTTTAACTACATGAGTGTATGTATAGCGGGACATTCACTATCGTTCGGCAATGAGATTTCATGGAAATCGATATATGAAAATTAAATTATTTTTATAATAACTTAAGATATATTGTATTGGGTAAATTTTATTTTATTTTAAAAATAAATTAATATTTTTGGAGTTTTGGATAATTGAATAACTTAAGATATTGTATTTTTGGATGATTTCCTGGAAAGAAATAGGGTAGAAATCAAAGTTGCTATATAAAGTTTCAACTACAGTGTACTGTGTATGTATAGCGGAGTGTACTGTATATGTATAGCGGGGTATTCAGTGTCGTTCGACAATGAGATTCCATGAAAATTGATATATAAAAATTAAATTATTTTTTAAAAATAATAAAATTTACCCAATATAATATCTTAAGTTATTATATTTAATTTTAATATATCGATTTTCATGGAATTTCATTGCTGAACAACTTTGAATATCCCACTATACATACACAGTCGTGCAGTACACTGTAATTAAAACATTATATAACAACTTTGATTTCTACCCTATTTCATTGTAAGAAATTATTTTTTATTATTTTATTTTTTCCATGTCAACAAATTAGATGGGTTACTTGTTAGAAATGGGCTAAAAATGCTAGATGAAAAATAATTAGGAGTATAATGACTTAGATGGACCATATTTTAGTTCATGGTGCTGGATGAACAATCAGTGTTAGTACATGGGTCTATTTGACCCTTTTGCCATAAAGTAAAGAATATTTCAAGTATAAGAGAACATTATGTTGTGATTTTTAATACGAGAAAATAACATTTTCCCTTAAAGAACGCAAAATTTCTTAGCACATAATTTAAATCAAAGAATAATGTTATTTTTTCCTCCTAATGCTCACCTCTTGATATAACAATAAATTAAACTCCTTCAGTTCATTAACTTCCCATGAAATGGATTTATTTATTCATCCTAAACCTTTTTACTTATTACTAAGTAAATGTGTTCAACATGATATGTTGACATTCTCAATTGGGATGAGACTTGAAGTTGAGGCATTTCATTTGAAAAGATAATAAATGATAGTACTTGGCTTATAAGGGCAATTTGATTAATTATTCCTTTCAAATGCTCTAAGATTTGAAATCTAAATATTACTAAAATTAGGTAAAATGAATTGTCACGCATTAATATTATAAGGTTGCATGACTATTAATTAAATTACTTTAAGGAAATAATTATAGTATTATTATTATTATTATTATTATTATTATTATTATGTATTATTATTATTTCATTTTCAGCTAATTTAGTATAGTATAATATATTGTGAATTAAAAATTAAAACGTACGTTTCTAGCTAGACCAGTTCTTCCAATCTTGAACCTCTTAGTGATCATGTCAGACATGATTTACTTAATTATAATTATGTATAATGATGATTAGAAGCTTCAAAATTTAGCATTAATTAAAAGAGTTGACTTTGAACCACAAAGAGATCATATGAAAGAAGTGAGCGAGAGATTAATGTTTGATTATTGGAATTCAAGATTCTTGAATAAACAACAACAGCTGGTTACGTTTTGGTTCAGCCAACAACTGGGGTCAGGTTCTAGAAGACTAGAAGGCTTTTTTTTTTTTTTTTTTTTTTTTTTTTTTTTTTTTTTT
>NC_044930.1:22655546-22671965 GCF_003576645.1 Ipomoea triloba | reverse complement strand
TTTTTTTTTTTTTTTTTTTTTTTTTTTTTTTTTTTTTTTTTTTTTTTTTAATATCAATATGATAAAAAAAAATATTAAATATTGCACCTTGGATTGTTAAAATAGACGATAAAATGATTAATTAGTCTATTAATTATTGTGGTAATATCACCCCTAGTTAATTATATACTGCGGTGGTGATTTCGTAATATCATGTAATTTATTAAATAATCATGTTTGACATATTTTAATTTATTATATTGCTTTTATTTTCATTTTCGACATGAGAAAAATTTAGAGATGTAACTGATACAAAGTAATTGTCATGACATAAGAGACTGGTAGGGGGGGTTAAGTGTGAACTTTTTGTTAGTTAATGACATGATGAGACACGATGTTGATTTTTTCTTTTTGGGTGCAAAATGCGAAATTCTTGCCCTAGAGTATCCATACTCTGGCATCATAAGATTTGTGAAGGAATTAAATCACGGTGACTTAAAGGCTTCTTAATGTTATTTTTTCTTGGAAGCAAAAGGTAAAATTTTTCACCCATAACCTCCACACTATTAGAATGTAGTATCTGGCATCATAAGATTTGTGAAGGAATTAAATTACGGTGACTTAAAGGCTTCTTAATGTTATTTTTTTCTTGGAAGCAAAAGGTAAAATTTTTCACCCATAACCTCCGCACTATTAACACAAAGAGCCAACACCCCACTGGGTATTGAACCTGTGACTTCTCACTTGGAAGGGTCACAACTATACCACTTGACCACAAGATCTTTGGCAACCTCCACACTTTGGTCCCACATGGATTGCGAATGGGTTAAATCGACTGAGTGGTTGCTTAATGTTTTTTGTTTCTTCATCAATAGCATGCAGAATTCAAAATGAGGGGGAAAATTTATGCGGAAAAGTTGTTATTTGCTTGTTTGACTGGTAATGTAATTAAAGTCTTAATTAATCCCAATTTTTCGTTTCTTAATTCTATGGCATTAATTGCAATTCCTGTGCAAATTATACCATGATGTTCCAAATTATACTAAGTAATTTATACTTAAATATGCGATTTTTCTTATGATAAAGATAAGAATGCCAATTTTACATTGTCGAACAAGTATTTATTAACCATTTAAAATACGATAAATAAAAGGATGCTTTTCATTTTACCAAACAAAAAAAAGAAAAAAAGATGCTTTTCATGCCAACAATAAATTTTTGTAACGTTGGTAAGATTCATCTATATTAATCCGGCCAATTTTATTTTGTTTTTTTTTTTTGAAATCTCCGGCCAATTTTGTTAAATTATAGAATGTACATATCTCTTACTCTTTTTAGTATTTCTATAAATAAATAAATATATAGAATCTTAATCATAGGATAACTACTCCCCTATGAGAACTATCTCAAGTGATCAGTTATTATACCATGGACAATGGTCAGAAATTGTGTATTTTTAGTATTGAAATTATGAACTTTTAGACTATAATTGTGTTTAAGTCAAAACACATAACAACTTTGTTAACATTGTGTATTCGTAATATACAAATTGTGAAAATTTAGTATGTAAATTGTGTATCTTTGGATCCGGATCTACAGAATAATTTGCGAATTGTGGAAATAATTTGACCATTTATCTACTAGATTTAACGATTAAAAAAAAAAAGGAAAAATGAAAAAAAAAGGGATCGTTTTCATAAATATAAAGTTTTTTTTTAAAGTTTGTAATATTTATGAAAATGACTTTGCTAATTTTTTACTTGATTTCCTTGCCATTGATCATCTCAGATTGGCGAATCATATTATTTCACGGTTCTCACTTAGAGTTTTGTGTACACACACATGAGAATCGCCCTTAATGTGAGAACGTGTGGACTAATTTAGACCATTAAATCATAGTGATGTGAGAACATGTGGACTAATTTAGACCATTAAATCATAGTGATGCACGATTGAGATAAAATGTACAAATCACACGGATTAAGGAGACAAATTTCTTTAAAATATTTAAAAATATACGGTTATGGTAAATCAATTTTATTAGAAGTTGTGCATTCTTATACAGAATGTCGTGCATCGATATCTCTTTGGTTGTGCATTCAAACAACGCCAAAAAAATCTTACGATGGGCATCCCAATGTCCTATGATGCATCGCAATAAGTACACTAATTGCACAATTCACCAGCCTACGATGCACAACTCACAACACTGGGTTGCACAATGAACACACCTGAATGCACAATCGTACTATCCAGACATATGTACATATACACTAACATCCAAATATAGGCAATATTATAGTCAATAGAACGAGCAAAAAAATAAAAAAAAATATTGATCGCTTTCAATAAACGAACACTCGATCTATGATGAAGAAATTGCAACGGTGATGATCCAAAAAAATAGGAAACAAATTTGGTCATGGATTACCCATGCGTTTACACTTAAAAATAGAAAAAGGCATTAATATCTCCACCTTTGACAAAAAAAATCAATCCATGTTATTTTAGGAAATCAGATCCGGGTCATCCAAATAAAAAAATGAATGCACAAAATTAGTTCTCACATTAAAGCTGTGTTTGGAAGCTCGAAAAATAATTTTCGGAAATCATTTTCCGTGCTTCCCGTGTTGGCTACACCTGGAAAATCCAGTCAACAGAAAATGATTTCAGTTGACTGGGGAAATCACCCAATTGGGCAGAAGTAATTTTCTGCTATTTGACTTTACTCTCCAGTCGAAGGGTTTCGGCGGAAACCAAAGTGCTGTGGTTTTCGCTAGAAACGTGGAGGGTTTTTGTTTTTTTTTTTTAAAATAAAAATATTATTTTTAATATTATTATAGATATTTTAATATTTTAAATAAATAATAAAAATATATAATTATACAATTCTACTCATTTTCTAGAAAATGAACTAAACACACAAAGACATTTTTTCAAAATATATCCAAACACTGAAAATGAACCTATTTTCATAAAAATGACTTATTTTCCTAAAGACATTTTTATGTTTTTCAAACACAACCTAAGAGTGATTCTCATTTGAACTCAACTCTCTCTCTCTCTCTCTCTCTCTCTATATATATATATATATATATATATATATATATATATATATAAGATAGTGATCATATGAGAACCATCCTCCCTTTGAGTCCATGAGAACCAATTCGGTGTATTAAAAAAATTAAATCTATGAATGAGATTAGTTGATGTTCAAAATTGTGCATATGGGGCATGTGCTATGTGCATATCCTATGTTGCACACAACGCATGCTTAATGTGCACACGGAAATTTTGAATCTCCTAATTGCACACAGCACATATACACAACGCATGTTTAATATGCATATGAATTTTGAAGCTCCCAATTGCACATAACACATGCCCCATATGTAAACATAAAGTTTGGACCCTCTAAGAGATCTCATTCATAGATCTGTTTTTTCAATGAACTAAATTAATTCTCATGAACTTATAGGAGGGTAGTCATTCTCATAGCTACATACTCTATATATATATGCTATAACAATTTAGACAAGAAATACATAGGCTCTGTTTGGCAGAGCTTATTTAGGAGCTTATAGCTTATTTTAAGCTACTAATAAGCTATAAGCTCTGTTTGATAATGTTCTCAAAATAAGCTAGTAGCTTAAAATAAGAGCTTATTTTGAAACGGTACTTGGGGTAGCTTTTCAAAATAAGCTAATAGCTTTTTAACTTTTTTTCCATATTTATCCTTATTATTTTAAATAAATGACATCATTTACCCCTCTCAATTAAAACCCTTTTGACATTTTCTTTTTCATTATGTTTGGTTGTAATTTCAGTTTGATATTTATGTTTGAACATTAATTTTTGTATGAACTAATCTTATGAATTATAAATATTTTTTTTACTTTATATATTTTCAAATATATATTCTTACTGTATATTTTGTTTAAATATATTGATTTCATTATTTTATATTTTAATATATAAACAAACCTATTTAAAATTAAAATTATTTAAATTGTATGAAGATGTCCTTTTTAGTCTTTTTACATTTATCAGCTTATCAAAAAGCTAATTTTACCAAACACTTTTAAGCATAACAGCTCTTCAGATTTCAGCTTCGAGCTTATAGCTTTTCAGTTTTCAGCTACTTTTCAGCTTTCAGCTACCTTTTCAGCTAGGTTTGCCAAACATAGCCATAGGCTTTGTTTGGCAGGACTTATTTAGGAGCTTATAGCTTATTTTAAGCTACTAATAAGCTATAAGCTCTGCTTGGTAATGTTTTTAAAATAAGCTGGTAGCTTAAAATAAGAGCTTATTTTTTAACGCTATCTTAAGTAGCGTTTCAAAATAAGATAGTAGCTTCCTAATTTTTTTTTCATCTTTAACCTTATTATTTTAAAGAAATGACATCCTTTACCCTTCCCAATTAAAATTCTTTTGGCATCTTCTCTTTAATATGTTTGGTTGTAATTTCAATTTGACATTTGTGTGTTTGATTATTAATTTTTGTATGAACTAATTTTATGAACTATAAATATTTTGTTTTACTTTATATATTTTCAAATATATGTTCTTAGTTTATATTTTATTAAAATATATTGATTTCATTATTTTATATTTTAATATGTAAACAAACCTATTTAAATTTAAAACTATTTAAATTTTATGAAGATGTCATTTTTAGTCTTTTTACATTTATCAACTTATCAAAAGCTAATTCTACTAAACACTTTTAAGCATAACAGCTGTTCAGATTTCAGTTCTTAGCTTATAGCTTTTCAGCTGTCACCTACCTTTTCAGCTATGTTTGCCAAAGAAAAGATATAATGTGCATTTTATATATACTTAATTAATTAATTAATGAAATATTCTTCAGGTAAGTAAGATCGGATGCTTCATGCTTCTATTAGGTACCAAACATGGCCTAAGAAATTCCCTCCGACGGACATTAACACGACAGAATGCGGATTAGCACACCGCCCACCATTATTAATCCCATAAAACATTAACTAAAATGTATAATACATACCCCATACCAACCGATTGTAGTCTGGTGAAAGCTAAGGAATTTTATTTCTTCTAGAGTTCTTATATATTCAAAGGGTTACCATACATTCGCTTTTGATTATTTTTAGTGATGCATGAAGCATCATTAACGATTAATACCTCAGAATTTTTTTTTATACACATGATGCATGAACATTTATGTTTATATTATATGCTCATGAACTAGTCAAAATTTAGAAGTAAATCATTATTGAACATCATATTAGAGACAGTAACAAAAATCCAAAATATCCTTTTATTTTTGTTTTTATTTTTATATAACTAAACTGTACAAACATGCATCTATCTTAGACAGGAAGGTCTTGAAAATTCCAATGTAGTGGCAACCATAACAAGCATCATATCATATCACATACCATGAAGTCAATATGGTAGACAAGTTCTATTTGGCACCTTAACTAATACAAAGACTTAAGTAGTTATTATATTATTTAAAAAAAAAAAAAAAAAAAAGAGAGATAGAACTGTATGTGTCAAATTAAAGTACACATACCATGTACACAACAATGGTAGAAATAATGAAATATGAATAAGATATTCACATGTTTTTATTGGTTTTTATTCAAGAAAAAGTTGGCAAGTAGTATATAAGATTAGGGGGAGTGGTTGGTGATTGATAGACAATATCACAGTGTAGTCATAATAAAAGGCTGCATCTATCTCTCATCTATCTCTGTGATCACACCATCATTTTCTTAATTTCTGCTAAATCTTGGGTTTTTGAGAATGACTAAGGAAAAGATTTCATGGAAATCTGTGATCCCATGTTGTTACAAGCCTGATGAAGAAGAGCTGCTGGGAGGGTCCAAGAAACAGCCCAGAAAACAAAGCTCATTTCAGAGGCTATCTCTGTCTGATTTTGATGATCCCACCTCTCCCCTCTCTGCAGATGATCTTTCCAATTCCTTCATAGGTGCCAAGCTCCATAAGTTCACCTTCACTGAGCTCAGAGAGGCCACACACAGCTTCTCGTCGCTTAATCTCCTAGGTGAAGGCGGATTTGGACCGGTCTACAAAGGATTCATCGATGATAAGCTGAGGCAAGGCCTAAAAGCTCAGCCTGTTGCTGTTAAAGTTCTCGACACTGAGGGCCTCCAAGGCCACAGAGAATGGCTTGTGAGTAAACTAACTTCATCTCAGCTGTTGCATTTAATTTTCTGGCAAATTTTCTCGCTGGGTGCCGGGCTTGGTCCTTTAAGGGCCTTACCCAAGTGCTAGAATTGACATTTATCAGTTTCTGCCCAACAATTCCCCTCTCAATACCAACCAGTAGCCAAAAGCTATAGAACTGCCACACATTTTCGAGACGCTGGGTGCTGGGCTCGGCCTTTTAAGGGCCTTACCCAAGTGCTAGAATTGACATTTACCAATTTCTGCTCAACAATTTCCCTCCCAGCACCAACCAGTAGCCAAAAAGTTATAGAACTGCCACACATTTTTGTGACGCTGGGTGCTAGACTTAACCGCCCTTTGCTAGCCTCCCCAACAGTACTGATCTGATTTTATCCATTTTTGGCAGACTGAAATAATATTTCTTGGGCAGCTAAGGCATTCACATCTGGTTAAGCTGATTGGGTATTGCTGGGAGGATGAATACAGGCTGTTGGTATATGAATATATGGCCAGAGGGAGCCTGGAAAACCAACTCTTTGGGAGTAAGTAAATTAGCAGATAAAAATGTTGATTTTGTTGTGCTGTCTGAGGCTTTTTAACAGAAAGTTGGGTGTGGGGAAAATTTTGCAGAGTGCTCGATAGCGTTGTCGTGGGGAACAAGGATGAAGATTGCAGTGGGAGCAGCAAAGGGTCTGGCTTTTCTCCATGAAGGTGATAAACCAGTGATTTACAGAGATTTCAAGGCTTCTAACATTCTAATAGACTCTGTAAGCTCTCTGATCTTCAACACTTAGCTTATTTCTATCTGCAATTGTTAGGATAAACACTCTTATCACTATACTGTCACGACATTTTCGAGAGGCAGGGTGCTAGACTGACCTGTCTTCGCCCAACAGTCCCTTAACTACTAATTGTTGGATTTGGTCATTCACTGGCCTCGGCCCAACAATGATTGATTAATACTCATTTCTCTGTTCAGGATTACACTGCTAAGCTTTCAGATTTCGGGTTAGCCAAGGATGGTCCAGAAGGGGATGATACACATGTGACGACACGAATAATGGGAACGCACGGTTACGCTGCACCCGAGTACATCATGACAGGTAAAAAACAGGGTTTGGAAGTTCATATTTTGGTCATACTCAGCTAATTCCAACTCTTGATTGGTTTCGTTTTCGTTTCCAGGCCATCTGACAACGATGAGCGATGTGTACAGTTTTGGAGTGGTTCTGTTGGAGCTACTAACAGGCAAAAGGTCGTTGGACAAGGCCAGGCCTAGTGGCCGACAGAATTTGGTCGAGTGGGCTAGGCCGCTACTAAGGGACCCCAAGAAACTTTCTCGGTTCATAGACCGAAAACTTGAAGGGCACTATTGCACCACGGGGGCTCAAACGGCCGCCCTCGTGGCCTACAAGTGCTTGAGCCATTCTCCTAGACCGCGCCCTATAATGGCCGACGTGGTCAAGATCTTGGAGCCACTCCAGGACTTCAAGGACTCCTCATCACAGCAGGCTCAGACCCCAGATTTGATCAATGGCTGTGATTCAAATGGTGAAGGGAAGAGCAACCGGAAGCGTCGGATCAGACTCAGAAGAGTGATGGCTTCTTATTCAGATACTGTCCTTTACAAGAAACATGGAAATGGAAAGCACTATTTGAAGCATTGCAGTGAGGAATAGTGAAAATTTAGTCCATAGGAAAGACAACAGAGATACAATATAGCATATATATCAGTAAGGAACAAAGATTCCTAGTACAGTACATATAAACATTGATGTTTACAACAAGATCTTGTTAAAAAAATCTTTTTCTTTTTTCTTACAAGAAATGTATAATAGTATCCATACATTTTGTTATATAAGTTTTTGTTTTTATTTTATTGTAATACTATAAAATCCTACCAAATATAGAACATGCTATTACCATATGCCACAATAGACAACATGCTTAATTTGCATCAAAGCTTATTATTATTTTTTTGGTTAGGACACGAGGTATTCTGAGCAGACCATAACTATAGGAGACACCTTTAAGCCCGTATCATAATTATTAAGGGGCAAAGTGCTGTCCAGATTAATTTTTTCATATAAGAGGGGGTTCAAACTCCCGACCTCTCTTAAGGGCCACTCACGCCAATCAAGCTGGATATCAAAGCTTAATTATGTCATCTAATGTATCTTCATTTATTAGTTCGTGGCCAGTAAAATCAGTTAATCGATCATCCACAATAATTAACGAATATAAAATACTGTAACACTTATCATAAGTCACATTATTTTGTAACATAAGATTTTCACATATTATGTATATAAACTAAAGTTATTCCACTAACATAACTCAAATAGAGATATTAAATAATTAAAAATAGTTTTTTAAAAAAGCATTTCAATAAAAATTTGGTGGGAGAAAAGGACATGGACTAGTAGTAGTAGTCATGAGGCAACCATCAATATCAATAATATAGACAGAAGAAAAAAATGTGCTTAGATAAGATAAAATGTTATTTAGCAGCATGCTTTTTGTATGTTACAGTTTGAATTGAGATTAAGAAATTGCATAAAGGAAGATTTAGTTGAGGAAGATGAAGACTTATTTACTCCCATCTCTCAAAGTTAATCATTTACAATTGTACATTCTCTATCACTAACACCTTTTGGTTAGGAATACTTTAATTTACCCATATAAGATGCATGTCACAATTACTTCAAGACTTCGTAATCGAATGACACTAATCTATAATTTTAGAATATGACATTTTTTTAGTGCTACTGACTCTGTTACAATGCAGTATCTATTCATAACTACTTTCCCAACCTATTTGAAGCACAAAGAGTCAATATCGCATCCATATGGGAGTGCAACCGGGTGCTACTAGATCACGAGGTCTTGACTTAGAATATGACATTATATAGGTTTAATATTTATTTTTCCATATTAAAGTATATATATAAATCAGATTCTCACAGTAGGTGCAGAAGCCTATGAAAGTTGATGTTCAAACTAATGATTGGTAAATGAATTTGATGTTCAACTACTAATGAAGCATGGATGTTCAAACTATGGCACTTCAATATTCATATTATATCAATAGTTCGTTATATATAATCTATAGATGTTTAGTTCAAACTATTACACTTCAATATTCATATTATATGATAATATGAATAGCTATAATCTATAGATGTTTAGTTGTTGAATGATTTGATACTTAAATCATAGAAACTAGTGTTTAACTTTTTCCTGTCTCCTAAGAACTCAAGATACAGAGGTACGAGCATATAAAATAGATCCTGTTCAAGTAAGGTCGTAAACTTGTGTCCGTGCTTTCTCTATTTGTATCTTGTTCCTCATTATTGGGCTTTGGCATGTATTCTTGTCTTACTATTGCTTTATTTATTGCCTTATTCCGGGTATGCCCTATGTACTTGTACTAGTGTTTCCTCTTGTTTTGTGTAGTTCTTTATAACCGGGTGATAGAGAATATTCCTCGAGTATACCTAGCTCTACGTATCGTACACCTGCTCAATATATGATCAGGTCACCGAAAGAAATCATTCTTGACCTAAACTGACCATTGGCTTTGTACACCCGGCCTACCGGCAAAGACCGAGCAAATGCCTAATTAACATTCGCCCCGCCTTAGGATTGACCCAGACCTATTATGGTTGGGACGATCATCCCGAGCGAGGTTACTTGAAAACTGAGAGCTTAGTTCTTGACCTTGAACCGACCTCATCACTTAGTGGAGGATCAGGAATAATGTGGCACGTGGACAACGTAGCACCGTTTCCGAGCCAACCGATTGCATGCGCGGCACGTGTCAGGCATGCCGAGAACCCAGCATGTGTCTCCCCTCCCCCCTATAAATACCACATTTAGTGTTGGAGGGAGGGGACTTTTGACATTCACACCTATCACATTAATTGGAGCTCGGGAGTCTCTAACCCTATGTCATCTTTACCTAAGCCTAGTACTTAAACCAACAAGTAGACTATGGAAGGATCTTCTTATGATTCAACCCTAAGACCCATACGTATTTGTGAATTCCTCCGTATTAACCACATCACACCGGGGTATGCCCCGAGTACTTATCCTCTAGATACTTGAATTGCTGTATGTGGTGGATCCTCTACCCCCTATATCAGGGTGGTCCTAGTATTCTTTTGTACTTAATTTGCATGTATTTTGCCTAGTTATCTGGTAGTCCCCTGGATAGACCTCTATCTCTCCTTTGATGAAATAGCATCCATCTACCGAACTATGAACTAATAGTCTAGGTTTTTCTTCTTGCCGAATATACGCTTTTAGTGTTTAACTTGTATTTCCTTTTAGATTGGGGTATGCTTCGTGTATGTATCTGTAGTATTTGGGATAATAATATAATCTACCATTATCCCAAAAAGAAAATACTAGGGGAAGACATGAGACTCTAATTCTACGAAAATGGAGAATTGTAATTCTCCCTAATAAAACGAAGGAATTTGTTTGCCAAAAGAATTAGTTGAACCAACTAAACGAGCGGTTAATAAACGAGTAAAACCTAAATTGATCAAGTGTAAGGAATACGATAATTTGATTTGTTGTTTAGATTTTGGTTAAGCTTTAACTTGTTGTTTAGATTTTGGTTAAGCTTTAACTTGCTTTATATTACACTAGTGTAGTATTTGAGCAATGCTCACATGATCTCAATAATCATAGAAAATGTGGCAATAGATGTCTAAATTTGACAAGTTTTTTTCTTTAAAATTTTGAATGACTTTAGGAGTCTATTCAACAAAAGAGTAGATATATAAGGCTACATACTCTTTTTTTGTTTTTTTTTGATAATTGTGAAGAATAATAACCAAATCCCCATCTAGAGTTCTTCGGAACTTGCACCTCTTAGATTAATGGATAACAACAAACCTTCATCTCTTCTCCTCAATTCATTTGCACAACCAAAAGTTTAGGTAACAATGTAATGGCTTAATCCAATTCCTTTTAGCTGAATTCATCTAATTGCAAACTTGAAAGTGAGGATACATAATTATGTAACCAAACAATTAGGTTAATTGAAAAACGAAAAAAAGAAAAAAAAAAGAGTCAAATAGAGATCTTTTTGTGATTATATAAGAAAGTAAGTCGAATTTAATTAACTGTTTGAAAATTCTCTCTCTAGTTTTCTAGGGTTCCGCCTTTTTCCTAGGGTTTCTAGGTGTTCCGTGTTTTTTCCGTTTTTTTTCGGTGTTCTGCCGGTGTTTCTTGTGCGACCTTCCGCTCGCTGACGGTGGTGTTGCGGCTCTTTCCGCTCGCTGGGCGGATATGGTTCTTGAAGAGGAGGACGACGCGTTCGAACCAGTTGAGGTGGATGGCGGCGAGTCGGCGGGCAGTGCAGTGCAGACTTGGACGCTCGTTGGCCGGTTCTTGACGGCAAAGTTGGTGAAACTCGAGTATATGAGGGTGCAACTCCATGGCTTGCCGCTAGGCTACACAACTGTGGCGATTCAGGAACAAATTGGAAAATTTCTGGGCAAGTTTGTTAAGAGTGATGACCGTTTCGTTGGGGCGCCTTGGCTAAACTTTTACCGCATACGGGTGGCTATTTCGGTTGACAGGCCTATTAAGCGTAAGATGAAGCTCCTCAAACGCGATAAAACTTACAGCTGGGTGTCGTTCAGGTACGAGCGGCTCCATAATTATTGTTTCTATTGCGGCATGCTAGGGCATTCGTATAAGTTTTGTTTGAAAGCACGTGAGGCGACTATTCCGGTCGACCAATACCCATTCGGAGTAAGCTTACGTGGGGGGCAGAGCCGAGGGCCGAGGGCAGTGGGGGAGAGCTGGTTGGTACCGGTTGGTGGTTCGTCGCTTTCGGACGCTGGGTCGGGGGTGTCTGGGGTTAACGGTGTTGCTCCAGTTGCTGCTTCGGCGCTGGTGGCGGTGCAAGAGGTGGACACGGGGGTTGTTGCCGTTTCTAAGAGGAGGCTGGAAGGGCCCTCAACCGTCACGAGGAGGCAGGGGAGTGGAGGGAGTGATTGCTATGAGTGATGTGTCAAAAAACTTGCATATGGCGGGTACTGGTCTCCAGTCCTGCCCGTCATCATGAGTACGTTGAGCTGGAACTGTCGTGGCTTGGGCAATCCACGAACAGTTCGCGAAGTGGTGGACATGGTGTCCCGTAAGAAGCCCGACTTTGTCTTTTTAATGGAAATTAAGGTGGGACGGACTCACGCTAAGAGGCTCCGTGTCAAGCTTGGTTTCGAAGGATTATTTTACGTTGACAGTATTGGCCGTAGTGGTGGATTGACACTGTTATGGAAGCGGAATAACATAGCCAGGCTATTGACTTATTCGAAGAACCATGTGGATGTGGAGGTGTGCATGACCGGGGTTGGATTATGGCGGATGACTGGTTTCAATGGTTTCCCGGAACGGAGTAGGAGGGATGACTCTTGGGCTCTGTTAAGGTCACTAGCGGGCCAGTCCGCACTACCATGGGTGATTCTTGGCGATTTTAACGACCTTCTGTTTCAGCATGAGAAACGTGGGGGTAATCCTCATCCTGATAGCCTCCTACGCGGATTTGGGGAGGCCATCGATGAGTGTGAGCTGGTACAGTTACCCATGCGGGGTTACCCGTTCACCTGGGTAAGGGGGAAGGGCACGCCAGAGTGGATGGAGGAAAGGTTGGATAAAGTGTTGGCAAGGGCTGATTGGTCGGCCATTCTTCCGAATGCTTGTGTCACTAATATTCTTACTCACTCTTCTGACCATTCGGCTCTTTACTTGGGAGTTATGGATGTTCAGCGGAGACATGTTCGAGGTAGTAGACCTTTCAGATTTGAGATGGCATGGCTGCTTGATGAGGGTTGTAGGGGGCAGGTTGAGGAGGCTTGGTAGGAAGGTAGGGAGGGTGGTTTTCTTGCTTGTCTGGACCACTGTGGTCGGAGATTGCACCAGTGGGGTGGTGATCATTTTCACAAGTTTGGGGAGAAGATCAGGAGGTTACGTAAGGACTAGCAACTCCTCTTGGGCCTCACGGATCCCACATCACTTTCTGAATATCACCGTATTGAGCTACAATTATGCCACCTTGAAGCTCAGGAGGATGCTTTCTGGAAACAGAGGGCGAAGTAACACTGTTTGAGGGGTGCTGATGCAAACACCAAGTTCTTTCACAGGTATGCCTCTGCCCGAAAAAAGAAGAATTCGCTTTTAAAATTAAAGAATGAGTCTAGTGTGTGGGTGGAGGGTGATGATTTGAATGCCCTTGTTTTAAGTTCCTATTCCCATATTTTTGCATCGAATATTGTTCCTTCCAATCTGGACTCTTTTACTGCTGCTATTAGCCCTCGTGTGACACAGAGTCAGAATGAAGCCCTACTCAGGCCCTTTGAGTTAGATGAGGTCAAAACAGCTTTATTTGGTATGTTCCCTAATAAGGCCCCTGACCCTGATGATATGAATCCGGGTTTTTATCAACACTTTTGGGATGTGCGTGGTAGGAGGTGATGTGTCCTCCTTCGTGATCAAGTGTCTTTCTGACTGCTTTTTCCCGGCCGGGCTCAATAACACCAATGTGGTGTTGATTCCGAAGAAGAATAATCCAGAGGTGGTGTCTGATCTCAGGCCTATTGCCCTGTGCAACGTCGTATACAAGGTCATGGCAAAGATGGTGGCAAAAAGAATGAAGCCTTTGTTAGGAACTGTTATATCGGACTCACAGAGCGCTTTTATCCCTAACAGATTGATAACTGATAATATTTTGATTGCTGCGGAGGTGGGCCACTACCTACACAGGAAGCAAGGTGGAATTGTAGGGTGGGAGGCTCTTAAATTGGACATGACAAAGGCTTATGACCGCATGGAGTGGCCTTTTTTTTACGAAGAATGCTCTTGGCACTGGGTTTTGCGGAAGCGTGGGTTAATTTGGTTATGATGTGTGTGACCACGGTTTCCTACAATTTCCTTGTAAATGGCACCATTGTCGGTACGGTTACTCCAACTCGTGGCATCAGGCAGGGTGATCCTCTATCACCATACTTATTTATCATATGTGCAGAGGGTCTTTCCTTATTGCTCAAGCAGGCAGAGGCGTGTGGGTCTATACATGGTTGCAGGGTTGCTCGGGGAGCCCCCTCGGTTTCGCACCTGTTCTTTGCGGAGGACAGCCTCTTGTTCTTTAAAGCAAACACGTAGGAAGCACTATCAGTAAGGCAATGTCTGGAGGAATATGAGAGAATGTCAGGGCAGGCGGTCAACTTCCATAAATCAAGTGTGTGCTTTAGCAGGAATACATCTGAGTCTATCAGGGAGGAAGTGGCGTCAGTCTTGGGAGTGGTACAGGCGCCCAATTTTGGAAAATATTTGGGGTTGCCATCTTTTGTGGGAAGGAATAGGAGGGCTGTTTTTTCATATATTGAGGATAAAATTCGCCACAGGATTGGTTCATGGAGCAAGAGGCTATTGTTTCGTGCAGGGAAGGATGTTCTTCTCAAAAGTGTAGCTCAGTCTATGCCCACTTTTTCCATGAGTGTATTTCTTCTCCCAGATTCGGTCTGCCAGTCGATTGAGAGAGCTATGAACCGCTACTGGTGGGGTACTGGGTCTGATCGAGGGATCCATTGGATGGCGTGGGATCGTTTGTGTGCTCCGAAGAAATTTGGTGGGTTGGGATTTAAGGATTTGAGGGCCTTTAATCTGGCTATGCTGGGTAAGGGCCTGGCGTTTTTTAACTACACCTCACTCTCTGGTTGCAAGAATTTATAAGGCCAGGTACTTCCCTAAAACTTCTTTCATTGATGCCACTCTGGGTAATTGCCCAAGTTACGCCTGGCGGAGTATTATGGCTGCCCATGATCTGGTTTGTAGTGGGGTACGGAGAAGAATAGGAGATGGTGCTACCACTTTAGTTTGGGGGCATTCTTGGCTACCGGATGATCCTAGTCCTATGATTCAGACACCAATGCCTCAATATCTTGACGGTTCCTTGGTGTCTGGACTAATTAATCCAGCTACGGGCACCTGGGATCAGCATATCTTGCATGACATTTTCATACCTGCTGATGTGAATCATATTATGCAAGTTCCGGTAAGCCCCGGATATGAGGACTCTTGGTTTTGGTATGGGGACCCTCGTGGATGTTGTTCTGTTAAGGAAGGTTACAGAACCATTGTTGGTTCTTTCGTGAACATGCCAGAGACTTTTGATAAATGGCTACATCTTTGGAAAATTAAATCCCCACCAAAGTGGAAAACTTTTATGTGGAGAGCTCTTTCTAATACCCTCCCCACCACAACAAATCTTATTTTAAAGAGGGTGGATGTGAGTCCATCATGCCCAATGTGTGGGTTGGAACATGAGTGCACAATGCATGCACTATTTTCTTGTGATTTTTCAAAGCTTGTTTGGCATGAATCTACCTTGCACATTCCTAGTGTTGGGACTGATTTTTGTGATTGGTTTGTTGATGCATTGATTGCTCTAACAGAGAGGGACTTGCTGCTGGCCGTGGCTGTGTTGTATCATTTATGGAAGGCATGCAATCAGGCTGTTTGGGAGCATTATCTACCGCGGTCGGGGAGTGTGTGGCGCATGGCAAAGGTGGCAGCCGAGGCGTGGTAGCAGGTTCACGGTTCACAGCCGCAGAGTGTGCAGCTGCCTCACCCGCCGAACTCATCCACTGCAGCAGGTGGTGTCGCGCAGGCTTCAGGCTGTCCTCCAGTGTGCTACTTCGACGTAGGCTTCAATTCCGCAACCAAGAAGGCCACGATGGGTGCAGTCCTTTGCTCGGCCGACGGCTCTTTTCATGCTGCATTAAGTGGTCCTTTACCGGACTGCTTTTCGCCACTCATGGCCGAATCACTCGCTTGCAAAGAGGTACTTGCTTGGCTCAAAGGGCGTGGACTCCAGGCGGTTCATCTTTACACCGATTGCTCTATTCTACATCAGTTGTTAACAGCGGAGCAGAGTCACCTTTATTCTTATGTTGCTTTTTACATTAATGCATCTAGAGCAATTATTTCGTCTTTTAATCATTGTTCGATTTTTTGGACTTCAAGGTCTGTTAATCTTGGAGCACATACTTTAGCATCTTTAGCCTTTTCTCAGGCTCACACGTTGTATTGGGACTCTGTCCCCCCCCCCCCCCCCCCCCCCCCCCCCCCCCCCCCCCCCCCCCCCCCCCCCCCCCCCCCCCCCCCCCCCCCCCCCCCCCCCCCCCCCCCCCCCCCCCCCCCCCCCCCCCCCCCCCCCCCCCCCCCCCCCCCCCCCCCCCCCCCCCC
>NC_044930.1:22284233-22342091 GCF_003576645.1 Ipomoea triloba | reverse complement strand
AAAATTTCCCCCCCCCCCCCCCCCCCCGCAACCTGGTTGAACCCTTTAGCAACAAGCCGTGCCATCAACTTTGCATTTGGTGCGGTAAACCCATTTACAACCAATTATGTTCATAACCGGAGTGGCAGGTACCAGTTTCCATGTGTTATTGTGCAATAATGCATTGAACTTCTGATCCATTGCATCCCGCCAGTGTGTGTGTTTGACAGCTTGAGTGTAGTAAGACGGGTCAGTAGTCGTGTGTAGAGCAAAAAACTGTTCACCTGTGCCCCGTGTCTTTTTACGTGTCCTCATAGCATGACCATCGGCGTTGACTTGGGTAGGTGCAACCTGTGTGCTCGTAGATTCTGACATCTAAGGGTCAGACTGGGTCCGAGATGAGGACTGAGAAATAGCCTGAGTTACAGACGCATCAGGATCCGGTGGTATATTTAATGGTATAGAGTTAACACTTAGGTGGAGCGGTGCTATGGCCTACGGCGTAGGTGCAGGTTCTGTAGGTATTACCTCCTGCAAAGTAGCCTGAAAAGGAAAACAAGTTTCGTCAAAGCGAACATGGCGACAGATATAGACTTTCCCAGTGTTAAGGTCTAAGCAACGGTAACCCCTATAGGAAACTGGGTAACCTAAGAAAACACACGGGGCAGACCGATACTCGATTTTGTGACGATTGTAGGGCCGGAGGTATGGAAAACAACGACACCCGAAGACTCGTAAGAAAGAGTAAGGGGGTTGAGTATTGTAGACCTGATAATGAGGTGTTTTGAAATTTATAGCCGACGAGGGTAAGCAGTTAATTAGGAAGGTGGTTGTTTCAAACGCATAATCCCAGTATTTAAGTGGAGTTGAACTTTGGGCAAGTAAAGTAAGGCCTGTTTCAACAACATGACGATTACGACGTTCTACCCTCCCATTTTGTTCATGTGTATATGCACACGATTGTCTGTGTGTTATCCCCAACGATTCAAACATAGTATGTAAACGACGGTATTCCCCTCCTAAATTAGACTGTATGACTTTGATAGAACGCGAAAACCGGTGTTCTACCATCGTCCGAAATAACGTAAAGATTTTATAGATATCGGATTTTACATGGAGTGGATAAAACCAAGTATACCAAGAATAGTCATCTACGAATAGGACAAAATAACGACAACCTGAAGTGGAAATAACAGGCGACGGACCCCAAATGTCCGTAAATATTAAATATAATACATTTTGACTCTTATTTTCAACCCTATCTAAAAGAAACCGAGACGATTTGCCGAGATGACAAGCTGTGCAAACGTCCAACGAACTAGCTTTATGTGACGCAACGGGGCAATGTTTCAAAACACGATTCAGGACCTGAGAATGGGGGTGACCTAAACGCTGATGCCACACGACAGACGAGGCTCGGGCGGTAAGAAAGGCGCTGTGACTTTGGGGTACTGATAATTTGTATAAACCGCCCGAAGTAAATCCCTTAAGCAGAACTGCCTGAGTTGTGCAATCCTTCACCAAAAAGAAGTTTTTGTGAAACTCAAAATAAACGTTATTTTCGTTAGTGAATTTATAGACAGATAATAACGAAAGGGATAAACTCGGGACATGGAGTATGTTAGACATTTTTAAAGAGTGCGACTCGGATGGGATAACCGTGCAACCCACATGGGATATGTCCAAACCTGTACCATTGCCCACTTTTAAAACATCTGCACCGGTGTACGGTTCGGACTGATCCAGTAGATGAGCATCGGGAGTAGCGTGGGATGTCGCTCCGGTGTTCGGATACCAAGAATCAGCCGCCGTAGACGCCGTCGACTCACCGGTGTACGCTGCGTGAGCCTGGTTCGACTGCCGATCATCATAGCGCCGATAGCAGGTGACTGCAGTATGGCCATGAGATCTACAGTTCTGGCAACACGGCGTGTTGCCTCTCCCACGGCGACCTGGATTGCTAGAGCCACGGCCACGCCAATTGCGCCCACCACGACCGCCGGAGTGACGCCCTCCTCCGCTGGGATTATTTCTGCCGCGACCTGCGTAGAAGGCCGCCGGAGAGCCCTGCGACACTGCCGACTCCGAAGCAGCGAGATCGTCAGCGTGAAGGAACTCTTGAGCCTGAAGGTGATCCGCCAATTGTGAGAGCGTCAATGGCGTCGCTGCAGCAGTCAAGGTGCTCGCCATAGCACGGAACTCTGGACGCAACCCCCTCAGCACGTACAGAATCTGCTCATCGGCAGTAAGCGGGCGGCCGGCGAGCGAGAGAGCTTTAACGATCATCTGGGCTTGCCCCAGATATTCCACCGGCGTGGAGTTCCCCTGCCGGAGGGTTTGAAACTGCCCCAGTAGGCTGAGACAGCGTGTGCGCGATTGGGAGGCTAGAGCAGAGGTGATTGACTCCCAGACAGCACGAGAAGTTTCCTTTCCAACCGCCAAGTACATCACCTCACTGGTGAGTGAGGAGACAATGAGGGAAATGATGGCTTGATCCTGTTGTACCCACGGCTGGTATGCCGGATTAGGTACCATCGCCGGCGCGGCAGAAGTTCCGGTGGAGAGGGTGGCCGGTGAACACGGCAAGGACCCGTCAAGATAGCCTAGCAGCCCCTGACTGCGTAGAAATAGCATTATCTGCGTCCTCCAGTAGATATAATTGCGGGTGGTGAGTTTAATGGAGATTTGGTGGTTGGCCGGCCATAAAGCGATAGGTGGCGGTGGTGCAGCGACAACGGAGGGGGTGATCGCACCCTCGGTCGGCAATGTAGTCATTTGGGTTGAGTTTACGTTCGGTTTCGGGAAGGTAGGAGAGAGATTAGAGGATCCTAACCTAGCTGATACGAGATGAACGTAGAATTCAATGAATAACAGAATACAGATTGTAGGAGTACCTATATGAGAGTTAGCTATAAACCCTCCTAACCTATAGGTACTAAACATTTGACTAATAACAACCACTATTATTAGAACTATATAAAACATAATAATAAAAAAGCGATTCTCTCTCTAGCCTCCCTAGAGAGTTTTCTCCCTACGGTTTTCTAGGGCAGTTTGCTTTTTGTCTTGTGCAGTTTTCTTCGTTGTCTGACCTGTTTCATTGTTGTCTTCAGTGTCTTCACCGTTGGTTTGTTTGTAATTCTCTGTTGTTTCGTGTCATGGATGTTCGAAATTTGGAGGAGGGGTGTGCAGGTTTGACTTTGGATATTGAAGAGGATGGGGGTTTGGATGCGCCAAATCTTGCTCAGCCCAGTGGAAGTGTTACGTACTATGAACTTGTTGGAAGGTTTCTCACAGATCGTTCAATCAAATTTGAACATATGCAACAGGTTCTGGCTTCAGTATGGTGGCCTGTAATGGGAGTTAGAACTGTTCCGCTGAATGATAACCTCTTTGTTTTCCAGTTTCCTCATTCACGTGATATGACTCGGGTGCTAATTGAAGGCCCTTGGTCGTTTGAGAATCAGACTTTGGTTTGCAAACAGGTGCCTCAAGGTTGTCGTCCTGAGGATGTGTTTAGATACGCTGGATTACTGGGTGCAGATCCATGATGTTCCTACCATGTACGCCCAGTCTGATTTCATTGAAAAAATAGGGAACTATGTTGGCCATTTCATAAAGGCAGATCCTATCAACTTTGGTGGTACTTGGCGCAGTTATTTCCGTGTCCGTGTTACGCTTAATCTATGCGAACCTATCAAACGTAAGATGAAGATCCGTATGAAGGATGGTTCTACTTATTGGGTCTCTTTCAAATATGAGAGACTAAATATTTTCTGCTTCTGTTGTGGGTTGATTGGACATTCAGATGCCTTTTGCCGAAAAGCGTTTGAGGAAGGTATAGAACCAAAGGATTATCCCTATGGTTCTTGGTTGAGGGCTGGATCCAAGAGACAGGTCAAGCCTGTGGGGGCTAAATGGATTTTGCCGGAACTTCCAATGCAGCCGGCGTGCATTCCGACTACCCCAGCAATCCCTACGACAAATCCTATACAGATTGAGGACTCTAGTATTGTGCATGCTGATTTGAAGCAGAGACGGGAGGATGTTGTTAGTGGGGATGATCCCTTAACAGTTGATGTTACTATGGCCGATGCTTCCAAAAGCAAAGGTGGGGTTTCAAAAAACTTGGTTTTGGCGGGTCTGGAATCCCAGGCTCGCCCAGAGCAATGAGTACTCTTAGTTGGAACTGCCGGGGATTGGGTGGCCCTAGGACAGTTCGAGAACTATTGGGCTTTGTGTCCGCTAAACGACCCAACTTTTTCTTCCTCATGGAGACAAAGGCTAAAATGAATCAGTTAGAGCAGTTACGTTCTCGTTTGGGATATGAAGGTTTACTTGGTGTTGATAGAGTTGGTTTAGGGGGTGGTCTAGCCCTCCTATGGCAGAACTCGGATATGGCGGATCTTCTTAGTTATTCGAATAATCATATTGACGTTGTTGTGAATGTTACTTCAAAACCGCCTTGGCGCCTTACATGTTTCTATGGATATCCGGAGCGGGCAAGGAGACAGCAAGCATGGGATTTTCTCCGGGATTTAAAGCGTCGATCATCCCTCCCTTGGGTTGTTATCGGCGATTTTAACGATCTTGCATGTCACTCTGAAAAAATAGGCGGTGCTGGTCATCCGGAAAATCTTATTCGTGGTTTTAATGACGCGCTCCAGGACTGTGAATTATTTGACTTGGGCTACCGTGGTTATGGCTTCACATGGGAGAGGGGTCGGGGTACTGATCATTGGATTGAAGAACGGCTCGATAGGGCAGTGTGCACCCCAGATTGGCGCGATTTGTATAATGATGCTTCTGTTCTTACTTTACATGCAATCTCTTCGGTTCACAGTGCGATTTTTATGGACTTGAACAGTCGCAATATCCGTCATCCCCCCAGGCGGTTTAAATTTGAGGCTGCATGGCTACTTGATGCAAACTGTAAACAAGTGGTCGAAGCATCATGGTGGCAGTCTGCTGGCTTAGATTTCTAGCAGCGGATTCACAGTTGTGGTCAAGATCTCCGGCGGTGGGGTGGAGATCACTTCCGAAAATTTGGCCGAAGAGCTCAGAAACTTAAGGAGCGACTTGTATTATTGCGTGGCAGTCGTGATCCTATAGACGTCGCTGCATTCAAACACTTAGAAAACGAGTTGAGTTTGCTCATCGCCCAAGAGGAAGTTTACTGGCGTCAGCGTTCGAAGCAGCTATGGTTGAAGGAAGGGGATCAAAATACAAAGTATTTTCATAGATTCGCAAGCCAAAGGAGAAAGTCCAATTTTTTGAGTAAACTGAAGGATACGGAGGGTCACTGGGTTGAGGGTGTTGCTATGCAGACGGAAATAATGAATTATTACTCCTCTATTTTCCAGTCGACTGCTGTCGCTATTGACTTCTTTCGTACTATGCCTCCACGCGTCTCGCAGCTTTCGAATGATAAGCTCCTAAGGCCGATTGATCCTGATGAAGTGCGGAGTGCACTGTTTTCCATGGCACCCGACAAAGCTCCCGGTCCCGATGGCATGTCACCAGCTTTTTATCAATCTTTTTGGTTGGTAATGGGGTATGATATCACTGCTTTTGTGTCTTCTTGTTTTGATAATTGCATGTTACCCCCGGGGCTTAATAATACTGATGTGGTATTGATCCCAAAGAAGAAAGTGCCTGAAACTGTAGCAGACCTTAGACCGATTGCATTGTGTAATGTAATCTACAAAATCTTTGCTAAGGTTCTTGCCAATCGAATGAAACATGTACTTGATGATATTATTTCGTTAACTCAGAGTGCTTTTGTCCCGGATCGTTTGATTTCGAATAATATCATTGTTGCGGGAGAAATCGGGCATTACTTAAAAACTAAGCGTACAGGTATTACTGGTTGGGCTGCGCTTAAATTGGACATGGCCAAAGCCTATGACCGAATGGAATGGCTTTTTTTGGAACATATGTTGCTTGCGTTGGGCTTTGCTAGACGTTGGGTTGACTTGGTGCTTCTGTGTGTCAGGTATGTTAATTATAATATTCTAGTGAACGGTGTTTCAGCGGGTACTGTGATCCCTACGAGAGGTATTCGGCAAGGGGACCCTATATCACCATACTTGTTTATAGTGTGTGCAGAGGGGTTGTCCGTTCTACTTCAAAAACAAGAAGCCAGAGGTTTAATTCACGGCATTAAAATTGCCAGGGGTGCACCATCGGTATCTCATCTATTTTTCGCAGATGATAGCTTACTATTTTTCCGGGCAAATGATCAAGAGGCTCAGGAGGTGAAGGGATGTTTGGCTGCTTATAGTTCGGCATCTGGCCAAGCAGTGAACTTTGATAAATCCAGCATCACGTTCAGTTCAAACACTGACCCTGGAACATGTAGATTTGTGGCAGGGGTTTTTGGTGTGCGTCAAGCAACAGATTTTGGAAAATACCTCGGCCTCCCTTCCTTTCTAGGAGGTAATAAGGCAGTTGTCTTCCGGTATGTTGAACAAAGGGTGCGTGATAGAGTTAATATGTGGCATAAAAAGTTTTTATCACGGGCTGGTAAAGAAGTATTGGTGAAGAGTATTGCCCAAGCTATGCCCATCTACACGATGTCTGTTTTCCTCCTCCCTAATTCAGTATGTGCATCCATTGAGCGGATTCTGAATAGATTTTGGTGGAGTAAAGCCTCGGGTGCTACGAGAGGAATTCACTGGCTTAGTTGGTCTAGGTTGTCGAAACCTAAGTACAATGGAGGAATGGGTTTCAAACGTTTACATGAGTTTAATATCTCACTCTTGGCTAAGCAGGGTTGGCGATTGCTTGTGAATCTTACTTCGCTTGTAAGTCGCCTACTAAAAGCTAAATATTATCCTCATGTTTGTTTCTTGGATGCCACCATGGGCCATAATCCCAGCTATCTATGGCGTAGCATCCTTGCTGCCCAAGATTTGCTGTGTCAAGGTGTTGTACGTCGTATTGGCAATGGCGTGGACACTCTAGTTTGGGATAAACCTTGGCTTGCTGATAATGAAAACCCACACTTGCACACGCCATGTGTGGCGGAATTACGAGAGGCAAGGGTATGTAATCTGCTTACTACTAATGGTACATGGGATGAAGAATTATTGCGTGATATTTTTGTTGAAGCTGACGTCCCCCGCATTCTTCGCACCCCTATTTCGCCTGCTTATACGGATTCATGGTGCTGGAAACTTGACTTGCATGGATCCTACTCGGTACGTTCAGGCTACCATTTTTTAACAAAGGATTTTATGCAGCAGGAGTAGGTGGTGGAGTTTACTGATTGGAGAAAATTGTGGAGTTTGAAAGTGCCGGCCAATGTTAAGAATTTTCTATGGCGATGTGTCAGAAATGTGGTGCCAGTTTTGGAGATTTTATGATCAAAACAAATAGTTGTTGGTGGTGGCTATTCACTATGCGATGCTGCTTCTGAAACTCTAGAGCATGTGTTATGTGAATGCCCTATTGCATGCCAAGTTTGGGGGAGAGATCAGGTAATGAATGGCCTTTCCTTTGTGGAATTTGTGTCCGCTGAACTGCATGATAACGAGCGCGCATTACGTATGGTTTCGATATTCTGGACCTTGTGGAAAGTACGTAATGATCGAATTTGGAATAATGCCACTTGGTGTGTCAAGTTGATTAAAGCCCATGCAGACTCCACCCTATTAATTTAGAAGGACACGTACACTACTTCAATGCATGTTGCTCAAGGTAATACATCAGCTCTTGCTACTTGGCTTCCCCCTAGTATTGGCAAATTAAAGTGTAATGTGGACGCAACATTGGTGAATGGTTGTGTGTCGTTTGGTGCAGTGCTACGCGATCATTTGGGAAATTTGTGGCAGCATGTGCTGGACGTCTGAATTGTCCACATGACCCTTATCTAGCTGAGTCCATGGCAGTTAAAGAGGCCCTAACCTAGCTGAAGGATCGCATTAATTCGCATGTTACTATTGAAACGGACTGTTTGAATTTCTGTCGTACTTTTAATTCTTGTGTTAAGGACTTTTCTTATGTCGGTGTAGTTGTTAAGCAATGTTGTTCTATTGCTAGAGACATCGGGGACATTGTTGTCTGCCATGTCAAAAGGTCAGCGAATCACGTGGCTCATGTGCTGGCACGGGCGGTTGGTTCTTTCCCTGTCCTTTCTGTGTGGGATTCTGTCCCTCCAAGTTGTATTTCTGATTTGGTGGTGTTTTAATGAAGTTGATTTGGTTTTCAAAAAAAAAAATATAAAACATAATAATAAATATGTCACATGACTCACACACACACACACACACACACACACACACATATATATATATATATATAGTGAAACGGCGTCGTATTGGCAAGGTTTGCGTTCATCTGGTTACTGTTGACATGGCTAGCATCCCATTCAAAAATTATTATTTTAAATTTATTTTAATAATTTTAAATAAAGTAAAAATTTTAAAAACCCACCCCTCCCCTATACAGAGATGGAATAATACTCAAATAGATTATCGAATTATACGTGAAAATGTAATCATGCAATTAAACCAAAATTACGTGAAAATGCAATCATGCAATTAAACCAAAATTGACATGTTCATCCGGTTACTGTTGACGCGGCTAGCATTCCATTCAAAAATTATTATTTTAAATTTATGTTAATAATTTTAAATAAAGTAAAAATATAGAATAAAAGTAAAAATATAGAATATCTTATGGAGTGATCACCACGTTAACAGTAACCCGATGAACGTGTCAATTTTTATTTAATTGCATGATTCTGACTAAGTATACAATTTTCATTCTATCAAGTATTATTAACAACAAGGCGTTAAAGTACTGAAAAATAAGTATACTGTTTTGTGGTATACAAATAGCATTAAGACATTTCTTTTTGTTTTTTTTCTTATAAAAATATAGAATATCTTTTGTTGAGTCATCATCATGTTCATGAATGTAGAGGAAGAAAATAATTGGGTATAATGGAAGTGACAAAGGCATTTGATGCAAATTTAATGACAAGTTAAATGATCCAACAACTACTTGTAAGTGAGAGGAAACACCATTTAATGATCCATATGCCCCCCACTTTTCTCATCTCAATTTTTGCCCTCCAAATTTAAGTTCCCTTCAACTTGGGGCTTAGGAAATTATTACTCAATCACTCTTTTTTTTCATGTATTATGCTTATATTAATGAAAATTTTAATCTCCAAGTCAAACTATCCATTTATTATATCTATAGTACTGTGGGGTGCATAGTGATTATGAGGACACAAAATAATAGACCTTTTTAAGTAGGGACAATAGTTGCTCAATTGTCTATGTCCACACATAAGCTAATTAGAGTGTTAACTGGTTGTCTATGCACCGTGATAGTCTTTGATGAGGTCTCACTACATTTATCTCTCAATCCTAAAATTTAGATGTTTTTGAAAACTCGAAAAATGATTTTTTAAAATTATTTTTCAAATTTTTAATGTTTGGATGTGATTGGAAAATCAAGTCAACGGAAATCATTTTCTATTGATTTGAGAAAATGAGGTTGTTTTTGGAGGAAAATGACTTCCACCAAAATTTGACGAAAGTCATTTTTCACAAACCTTCCAACAATTACAACTAGGCATAACCTTTCGCAAAATCACAACCTCCCCGCCAAAATAGGTCTAGTTTCTGTCGGAAACCAGTAAATACTGGTTTTCGCAGCGGAGAACAGAGGTTTTTAAAAAATAATAATAATAAATAAATAACATTACTTTTAATATTATTATAAATATTTTTATATTCTAAATAAAAAAATAAAATGTTTAATTATACATTTTTACTCATTTTTCAGAGAATGAAACAAAAACACCAAGACAGTTTTCCAAAATGCAACCAAACACGAAAATAAAACTATTTTCTGAAAAATGACTTATTTTCTAGAAAATGTTTTTCAGAAGTTTTTTTTTTTTTCAAACACACCGTACCCTCACATCAAAATTTGAGTCTCAGAAAACAATTACTAGAGATTCAAAATCAACAACTGTCTAATGCGTTCTGTCAAGTACTTTAAGATCGCTTTGTTGCATGATTTGTTTCAAATTCCCCAATGATTCAAAGGTTTGCTGTATAAGATATGTTATAACAGATTAATAGTGCCCTTGGGATAGTGGTTAAGTAGTTGAGAAGCTGCACTTAAATATGGAGATTGGGCTCTTAAAAATGGATTGGGGTTGAGTTGGATTTTTTGTGGACTGAAATGTACGATTTGATGTTAGGTCTTAAAATTGCACAAAGTCGATTTACCTCTTCATAAGTCTTGGAAGATGATTTATGTTTTTCAGAATGCAGTTCGATGAAGCTGTAATATCTGTGTTAAAAAGAAAAAGAAAAAAAAAAGAGAATTTTATTTTTGGTTATAGATTTATATGTGACGGTACATTTTTAGTTTTTTTTTTGTTTGTTATCAGAACATCCTCATTTGGTCTTAGTATTATTGTGGCATTATCATTTTTGGTTCTTTGTCAAGAAAATCATTGAAATGACATTAAAAACATGGACATTTCGATCTTTATTAATACACGGTAAGTCGACCCGCTATATTATTATTATTATTTTTTTTTGAAAAAAATTCGTTTTAAAGACCGAAATATCATTGTATTTAACGAATTTTTTTTTGATAGAACATCAACAATGATCATACCACAATAATACTAAAATCACAAGTGAATGCACTGAAAAAAATACTAAAAATAGATTGGCACCTATAAGTCTAGGATAAAAATGAAATAAACTAAAATATATATATATATATATATATATATATATATATATATATATATATTATAACAGCATTAAGGTGAAAACATATTAGATCACCTTATTTCTATATTCACCATCTATTAGACGGTCACAATTGGAACATTTAAGGCAAATTCTGTGAACTCGAGTTCAAAATACACAATTTACATACTGAATATTTATAATTTATATACTGAATGTTCAAAATTTACACACTAAATATTCACAATTTATATACTAAATGTTCACAATTCAAATTGTGAACATTCAATATGTAAATTATAAACATTCGCTATGTAAATAGACACGAATCTACATTGCAAAGTGAACCCGTCGATTACATGATATAACTATTTAACATCTAACTATCTAAGGTGAGGACCATTCTCAAGAGTCACTTTGTCAGTTGTCACCAACTCACCATTGGACAAATATGTACTTCTTTAAAATGAAAAATAAAGAAATTTTAAAACTGAGTATTTAATTCAATCACAATATTGATCAATTATTAAACATATTATAGTTAACTATGCCGTAAGTTAAAAATCTTAAAATGGGATGTGCTTTGTATAATTTTATACCTTATGCTTTACAAGGATACTCTATTAGTCTACCTCTACATTCTAAATACGGAGTAACATTATAATTCATGGCATTGTAAATTTTTCTTTAATAAATTAAGCAAAAATTGATATATATTTTTCTGAGATTCTCTGAGTATAGTGGTTTTGTCACTTTTAATTTTAAACTTTTAAATTTATCACGTGTGGTCCTTCGACTTTTAAATTGTTACCATTCATTCTCCAAGTTAACCACTAAAGTGTCCTTCAACTTTCAAAATTTAACTAGTCGCAGTCCTCTTAGAAGGACCATGGGTGGTTAAAATTTGATAATTGAAAAATCACGTGTGGTTAACTTGGACCATGCATGGTAATAATTTGAAAGTCGAAGGACCACGAATGGTCTATTTAAAAGTTTAAGACTAAACCTGACAAAATCACTATACTTGAAGGACTCCATACGATATTAACTCTTTTTTTTTTCTTTTTTCTTTTTTACTCATAATAAATGTCAAGGGATAAAGGTGATGAAAACTTTTGCTTTAATTTATAGTACAATGTTAATCTGACTTTTTCTTTTTTTTTTTTTGAATTCACAAGGTTACTGTACTCTTTCTTCTTATCTAATATCCCTTGTCCCCTTCCCCCAACTAACCCCCTTTTGCAGGTCCTTTAATTTATTATGGTGCAACATGAGAAATACTTTTTCTCTTTTTTCATTATGTTGTGTGAATAGAAATGCATTTGCTTTGTTCTTCTCCATCTCCATATTAAATTTCTTTATTACACCTAGCTACCAATATTCTAGCTACTAATTAATTCCAAGAAAACAATTTTCAAAAAATTATATTAGCTATAAAGTTTTTTTTATACTTTCAAATTAAAAGTAATTAATTATTTTCAAATTATTCAAACTTAATACCCAATAAATGCACTAACATTACATTTGGTTTATCGAATAAGTTTGCAATTGAATGACATTTTCGAGAATAGACATATTCCATTGTTTGTTAGAAATTTTTATTCTTGAGAATGGGTTATCCTCCTTGTAAAGGGAATCACTATTCTTTGGGTTGGTGCATGTGATATTAGACTATTCTTGAGTTATTAAGAATATCCTATATTTATTACTCCGTAATTTCTAATTACATACCCTCAAGTTTAAACTTAAAATTTGTTAGATTTTTTTTCTCCCCATTGCAGCACTTCACTATCTGATCTTCTTTTATGGCACATGATGCCAAATAATCGTTATTAATATTTACATTTGTTTTTAACATTACAACTATTATTCTTTTGTTTGTAATTTATTATACATTATTATTATTATATATGTTTCTTTTGAATATTTTGTTTGAAAAAAAATATGTTATACTTTTTTTTGAATATTATTAAGTGTCCTTCAAAAAAAATAATTATATGAATATTTTGTTTAATAATAACTTATATATCTTTTTTTTTAAAACAATAATCTAGTTGATTTAGAATAATATTATAATATTATGTACTAGAAACATATTATTATGTTAGATTAAAAGTACTCAATAAAAAATGGTGTATCCAAAAAAAGTTAAAGCAAACAGGCACGATAATGCTTACAATATAACTAGACGTATATAATAATAATAATAATAATAATAATAATAATAATAATAATTATTATTATTATTATTATTATTATTATTATTATTATTATTATTATTTAGTAGAGAGGTATTTATGTTGTTTGTAAACTTATTCAATTTCTATTCTTTAAACCAATTAAACGATAAAATAACATTCTTAAATTCTATTCTTTTTGTGAACCAAACAAGCAATAGAATAAAATTCATATGCCTGCACGGGCTTAACTTATTGGTTCAATAGGCAATATTTGAAAAAAAGAGACCAATGTTCGAACTTTGTTAACTTATTGGTTCAATAGGCAATATTTGAAAAAAAGAGACCAATGTTCGAACTTTGGTAGCGGCAATTTGAGAATTGTACCCATAAAGTGGACAGATCCCTTATGCGCACTTGCATTTGACCTTGTCTGTTGAGTCTTTGAGTCACCATAACTTTATCCTCAGCTCCCAAATACTATGTCAGGGTCAAATTCATATTTTATTTATTGCTTATTTTTTTTTCTGTATTCAATAACATTTCTATTACCTTAAAATTTATGTCGAGGACCAAACGAGTTTTGGTAAAATTCAGGTGTGAACAACTTTAATTTCTTGTAAAAATCATGAACGTGCAATATACAAAATTACCAAAGGCATGCGATTATATAGGTATTAAGAGTGTAGTTAGAAATGCAACTACATAAGTGTACCATGCAAAATTATAAAGTGTATTGTATGATATGTAAAAATGCATTCAAAATATTTCAACTTTTACATACCATATGATACACTTTAGACGGAACGGCGCAAGATTGGTTAGTTTAACACAATCCCGGACGGATCAATTCAGACCTTAGTTGTCCAAAAGTTTCTTGACCTACTTCTCCGGAAATATACAGCATAAAAAACCATTCTCGCATCTCTGCGGGGTAAAACAGGATAGGGGGAAAGCCTGCGAGACTTTTTAAGCAAATGGAAAAAAGAGGTCAACAACGTATATGATTTCGATTCAAAGGCAGCAATTTTCATCTTCATCCAGGCACTGACAAGAAATTTTCATAGACAGCTGAACACTCACCATCCACGCTCCTATGAGGAGCTAATGAAGATAGCACACCGCTATGCCGAGGCCGAAGAGGCTGATAGAAAGAAGAAAGATGAGGAAGATGGCAGGAGGAGTGTGCAACCTGACAAAATTGGTCCGACCAACCATGCACTACACCCAAACTAGTCATCCGCAACGAAGGGGAAAGTTCAGGAAAGGCCTCGTCTCGCCCCACCACGACACTTAACACCTCTTACTTCACCCGGTTAGCGTGATTCTAAGTCAAGCTGAGGAAATGAGAATGGTGCATTTTCCCCTCAGAGTGTATGACAGTTTCTACGTGCGAGGACCAAACCAAGTACTGTCGGTTCCACCGGCAGATTGGACATGATACTGACGATTGCCATACTTTAAAAGGACAAGTAGAGGAATTGGTGCAGAGCGGATACTTTACTCAATTCGTTAAGTATCCGGGACAGTACCAGCATTAACAAGGCCTACCTGACAATGTGTGGCGAAAGGAAGATCCTAAGCCTTCAACTTGCAACAACAAGAAGAGAAGGTGCGACCAAGGCGAGGAAGGAAGAGACAGTGAGTTAAAGGAGAAGCCCGTGCAACGCAAAAAACATGTCATTCGTTGATGGTCCATCCTAGTTATCATTCAAAAAAAAAAAAAACAACAAACAAACAAACACTCTATTCCCTCAGGGCCTACACGAGATCCAATCTCACTAGCCACCTGACGGAAGAGCTGACATTTGACCGAGTCTACGGCTGGTCGAAGTGAGCTCACTCACAAAGCGCCCCAAAAAAAAAACAAACAAAGAAACAAACAAAACAAAACAAAAAACAAAAAACAAAAAAAAAAACAAGACAAAAAAAAAATTAAAATGGCCGAGATGACCTCGGCCCATCTTTTGGCCGAGGTCATCCCTCGGCCAAAAAATCGGCCGAGGCCTGACCTCGGCCACATTGCTCTTACCGTCCGAAAAAAAAATGTCATTACTCGCAAACCACCTCTACTACTCTCGTTGGCTAGGGAGTGGGGGGACTGGTGACAGGATAATTGGGCATCAGCACTGACCCAAATCATTAGCAGTTCAGCACTGACCCGAAGGCAATGAATGGATGGTCAGCCGTTCAGCACTTCACTCCAACGACTCCTCAGCATTAACGCTCGACGGCTCCTCAGCATTAATGTTCAACGGTCCTCAGCTCCTCATCAATGCTCAACGTTCCTCAACTCCTCAGCATCAATGCTCAAACGGTTCCTCAAAGCTCCTCAGCGTTAATGCTCAACGCTCCTAGCATTAACGCTCTATTACTGCGCTGGGCAAGATAAAAAGGCTCACAACACTTGTAGAAGGACGACACTTCTTACTAGACAAAAACACACACTGAACTGATACTGTACTCAAAACACTATACTCAACATTACACAAATAATACTCAAAAACATCCAGTAACTATTATTACCGTCAGTGTCCATAAAGTGGACAGATCCCTTATGCGCACTTGCATTTAACCCTGTCTGCTGAGCCTTTGAGTCACCATGACTTTATCCTCAGCTCACAAATATCATGTCAGGGTCAAATTCATATTTTATTTATTGCTTATTTTTTTCTGTATTCAATAACATTTCTATTACCTTAAAATTTATGTCGAGAACCAAACGAGTTTTGGTAAAATTCAGGTGTGAACAACTTTAATTTCTTGTAAAAATCATGAACGTGCAATTTACAAAATTACCAAAGGCATGCGATGATATAGGTATTAAGAGTGTAGTAGTTACAAATGTGACTCCAGAAGCGTACCATGCAAAACTATAAAGCGTATTGTATGATATGTAAAAATGCATTCAAAATATTTCAACTTTTACATATCATATGATACACTTGTAGCGTTTTGAAATTTTACAATACTTTTTGTTGAAAAAGTTAGTATAAATTGGCTTTTTAAGTGGTCATTTTGAGATGTTAATTTAACTATGATTCACGTACGATTTGGATCGAGTCAATTAGTCAAAGTGGATTTGGGTTTAACTAGTGTTCAGAGATCGGATTTGATATATTATACTCTCAAAATGGATAATGAGTGAATGAAAAAATTGATTCTTAAAATATACCCATTGAATTGAAAAAAATGAGTTTGGAAACACTTTAAATAGTCTTTCTTCCACATTAGAAAAGCATGTGGATTTACACTAGTATAAACACAATTTTTCTTTTTAAGAAGTTTGAACTATGTAGCGTAGATGCATTCACTCGCGCGCTGAAGTGTAGGGGCAGATCCAGAAAATTATCTTAGTGGGAGTAGTTCAAATGACTTTAGAAATGCCAATACAAAATATCAAACACTCATAATATGGTTCAAATACAAAATAAATTATAAATTACAATACAGTGTTTATGATAGACTACATGATAGTTACGGGAGGAGCCTAAACTATACTTGGGTAGGGTGAAATTTTAAAACACACATAAGGGGGTGGGGAGTAGTGAAGGAGGGAGACTGTTCCCATTGTAGATCCGCCCATGCTGAAGTACAAACTAAATCTCATAATGAGCTCAAAAAGCTTACACCTGGGCGCTCAATAATTTATTATAATTTTGGAACAAATAATTGATTATAATTACACTACAATATCATCTTTTTAATTAAAAAAAGATAATGATATATGATCTACATACACAACAATCAATTATCATAAATGTATGAAGACTAATTTTCGTCAGATATTTAACATATATAGAAAGGTTTCATCGCACATTTTTTTTCTTTTTCTTTCATTTTTTTTTTTCACAATCAAACAATTAAGACATATATTTGATTGTAATTAAATGATTATTGTTGTCACTTTCCGACAGGGAGAGCGATATTAGGAGGAATTCTTGGAAGCAAAGTGTGATGAAAAGGAGATATTATATTGGTTTTTCCGTTAACTTCAATTCATAAGTTTCAACTAACTAAGAATGAAAACAATATTCTAGGATTAGATCGAAAGAAAACCAATAGCGACATTAATCAAACCCATGCATGTTCCAAATTGTTGAAAAATACTACATGTCCACATATGTTAGGTAAATGGTGTTTTCAAAAATTATTACACTTTCATACTCCAGTACTATATATGTCAAGTAGGCAAAAAGTGTAAATAATATCGCTCCATATATAGATTAATACATTAATATGTTAAAAGACAATTGCAATTTTCATCTCTAAATTTTTGAGTAATCGCTATCTTCATCTCTAGTTATTGCATGTGCTCATAATTTTTATTTTTTATTTTTATGTTCTTACTAGGGGTATTTGGCAAATAGCTGTTAGCGGATTGAGTTAATGGGTTTGATTAGCTGATTTAGTTATAGAAAAATGTTTGGTAAATTAGCTTTCCCCCTAATCCTTCTCTTCTAAGGGATGACTTAGCTCGGACCATTGATTTAAAGATTGAGGTCGATCAGTCGATCTTGAGTTTAGCCTATTTTTAGTTGGTTCCAAGTTTAGAAAGAATCAATAATTTAAGACTCACATGCCCAATTTTATTTTATTTTTTATTACTGACTCTGATCTATTACGGAGTACAATGTAATATTTGTCCTTATATACGTTCTGTATGTTTAAACTTGTGACCTCCTAGTTGGGAGAGGCTAAGAGATGACATTGAGCAATAGACAGGTCCAAAGCTTGATTTAACTGGTCTAATAGTCATTATTATATATTAGTGACCATCTCTGTACGTATGTCATTAATATAGTCATATTTAGATGATGAGATTGGATGTCGTTTCCTTTGTACTAATTTTGTTTTTTCTTTTCTTTTTTTTTTAAATAAAAAAGAAAAAAAAAAGAAAAAAAAAAAAGAAAAGATAAAGAATTATATATGTAATATATATTCATAAATCAACTTTATTCCTTATTTACAATTTACAACATTATTCAAACTAAGATGATGAAAACCAATAAAAGGAAAAGGGTAAAATTAAAATACATTTGGCTTCTTTCTTTCTTGGTACTAGCTAGCTAGACTACCTTAAAGCCAATAATAACGTATATAGATAATCATATATATGTATATATATATTGTTACACAAATTAAAGGTTTAAAAGGGAACCCTAATTAATTTTACCATAATATAATTAATATATAATAACTAAAAGATTGGTGGCATCATTTAACATGAAAGCAACATCATATCTTGAAGATGATATATAAAATTAATTTAGAATTGATGAGTTTGGAATATTCCAGTTAAGCAGCTCTTCAACCATCTGCATTGCCACTCTGTTCTCATCATCCATCTCCGCAATTACCAATTCATGATCTGATGATGATATCCCAAGAGAATTGTTAGAAGAACACAATGAAGATGAAGAAGATGGCGAAACTATATTATCCCATGAATTACAGTAGCTGGATGATAATGATGATGGGGTTTCTTCTTCAGTAGCTTTCTTCTTCGAATTCTTGCCTTGCAGTTCGATCTTGGTGAGCCAGTTAGAGGCGGAATCTTTGCCGGATTTCTTCTGCCAAACTCCGATATGGCCGCCGTCGGTGTCCAGCCTCAGGCAGGTGATCGACGGCGCCGGCTCTTTGCAGCATTTCTTCAGCTTCGCGCTTAGAACGTCCACCGGGATTGGCGGCGTCCTCGCCGCCTCCCTGCCGCCGTTGCTCTTCTCCTTGGCCACCGGGAAGTTCGTCTTCGCGTTCTGCCCGTTCATCAACACCGCCGCTTGGTCGTAGGCTCGGGCGGCTTCCTCCGCCGTCTCAAACGTCCCCAGCCATATCCTCTTCTTTCTGTTATCAAACACAAACTCATCTTTTTACGAGATGCAGATACCAGTGCAGTATGTATAAATTATAAAAAAAAAATCTCTATCAACTCAAGTGGGTGGGTGGGGGGTTCCTAGTGTATATATATTGAATTCTTTCTGTTATCAAACACAAATACATCGTACGAGATGCAGATATCACTGCAGTATGTAAAAAATAAAAAATTCACACCAGCTCTAGTGGGGGTGGGGGGTTGTTTCTGTTATCAAACACAAACACATCGTTTTACGAGATGCAGATACCAGTGCAGTATGTATGTAAAAAAAATGGTGGGGGGAGGGGTTTCCTACTTCCTAGTGTATATATATTGAATGAAAGAATGGAGAAATGTAGTGGGTGAATGTATATATATATGCTAAGATTGTAAAGGAAAGGAAGAATGTATGTATGTATACAATGTAGGTGAAGAAAGAATGAATATATATAAATGAGGTAAATAGATAGATAGGGTAGAATGAATGTTTACAGAAGAGGGTGGCGGATTTCTGAAACCCAAGAGCCCCACTGGCGTTGTCTGACACCTCTGAACTTGTTTGATTGTACCATGTTACTTGTTTGTTTTTAAAGCTTTACTTTACTTTTGTAATGGACGGAGAATAATAAAGAGAGCTTCAGAGATAGATCAGATGGTGTCTGTATGTTCAGAAAGGATATTGAGAGAGAGAGAGAGAGAAAGAGAGAGGGAATGTGTGTGAGAAATAGATGAAGAGTTATGGCGCCGAATGGGTGGGTTTGGGTTTAAGTAGTTAGCTAGGTGTCGGTGGATGGGGGGAGGAGGGTGGTGGTAGTGGAGGAGATGGCTTAGCTAGAAATTAGAAATTAGAATAGAAAGAAAAGTCTACACTCAAAAGTGTGGCCTATGGTGGGTGCAATAAAAGTTTCACCTGCTTGTCTATGACTAAGTCTATAAACCTTGATGTTCAGAACTACTTTAGTAAATGCATATGCATCATATAAATGTTAGACCACCACATATATACATTATATTATTATTTATTACACCCTAGCTCTATTCTATTTTAACTTTCTTTGGTTGGTAAGACCTTGTAGTCCAGAGGCACCTGGTTTACCTTTCCACATGGAAGGCATGGAGTGAGTCCGAGCCTTTATATGTACAATATTACATTGTAACTGAGTTAGTAGTATTCAAAAAAACTTTTTTGTTCTTTTCTATTTTTTTAATCTGTGATCAATAATTTTTTTTTTTTGAACAAATCTGTGATCAATAATAAGATTAGTTTTTTGTTCTTTTCTATTTGTTTAATCTCTGATCAATAATAAGATTATTTCCATAACTATTGTTCTCATATGGTATTAGTAAACTAGATGATCCATGGCTATAAAGTATAAACCCTATCAAAAAAAAAAAAAAACCCACTGTCGCGCCAGTGACACCTCCAAACCTCCTCTTCTCACATCATCTCCAATATTGCCTATTTAACCACAACACCGATAAATACTCTACAAACAGTCCATCACTTTATCCCATCAATTAAACTTACTTCCTCAAACTATCTATTATGGAAGACTCAACTGTACTTGTTCCATTTCTTCGTGGTCAAAATCTCAGTGGATACATTGAAGGCATGTTTCTGTATCCAACTTCATTTATTAAGGTTTCGGATGAATGTCTTGTAGTAGTCGCTCTCTGAATGAGTGTTTCGTTATAGCCAGGCTCCGGATGAGTGTTCTGTTGTAGTTGCGCGCTCCTGATGAGTGTTCTATTGTAATCGCGCTCCTAATGAGTGTTCCATTGTAGTTGCGCTTCAGATAAGTGTTCCGTTGTAGTTGCGCTCCGAATGAATGTCCCGTTGTAGCTACGCTCCGGATGAGTGTTCCGTTCTAGTTGCGCTCTGGATGAGTGTTCTATTTATGAGCATAAATATAATATAAACATAATTGTATAGTCCAACTATCATCTTAGGCTTTTAGTTGAGATAATGGAGCACATACTTTAATTCTATTATAGACGATCCTACAAAAAGACCAACTAGCAGACATCTTCACCAAGTCACTAACTACAAGGCTAAATTATCAAAGGGACAACCTCAATGTTCTCTCTAGAAAAACTTAGGTTTGAAGGGGGCCTATTATGACGTACTCTATATTCTAAGCACATTAAAATTCATTCTCCCTCTCCCTATATTATTATTAGCCTATTAGGAATATTTCCAATTATCATTCCTATTTTAACTGGGAACTCTTTGTATCCTTATAAATACATATCTTCATCATATACTTTACATCATAATGGATTGATCAATAATAAGATTATTCCTAAAACTATTGTTCCCATCTACTAAACCTAAGGAGTAAAAAAGCAAACTCATAGATCAAATTAAAAAGGAAAAATATCAAATCAAACAAAAAAATTAAGTCATAAACTCTAAAAAGGTGTTCCTAAGTGTTTTACATTTTCAAGCTAGTAAAAAATGAACTATATATTGTTATAAAGTGTACTTTTAAATTTGGAAAAAATTATCAAAATGACACCATTGGCGAGTTAAACAATTTAAATTGGTATTGACCCTGTTACATGTAGCAACAAAGTCAACATTGCCCCCATTTGGGAGAATCACTTCATGCCACTTGACCACGTAGCCTTTGGCATACATCACTCAATTTAATTCATTTAAATACCCTTCCGTAAATGTATTACAAACAACGTAACTGCTTCTTCATGTGCATGTGCATCAAACCAGATTTGAAACTTATAGCAAGAAATGAATATGTAAATGACAATTAATATTGGAACCATTTATTACATTTTAATTAAATATATACTGCATGCATGCATGAGGTTTAATTAACTGAATCCCTACCATCACAATATAATAACCTTCAAAGTAATTGTTTGAGCAAATTAGGAAGCTAAGACAACTCATGATTATTGATTATTGTTGGGGCATTTCTTGGTCAAGACGTGTTACTGAGAGAGTATTCAATGAACAAAAATCACAACTTTTAAAACTAGGGGTGTAATTTGCAATGACTAGAGCTGCATCCATATTGATGGATTAAGAAAAGAATTTTTCTGATCTGCCATAAAAGGGAGGTATGAATTTGGCTTTCTTGTGGACACTAGTGTAGAAATATTTAGAGGCCGGTCTGGAGGTCAGTTGAGACACATCTTGTAATTTATCTCCTCCACTAGTCTCAGAGCAGGAACGATGAGAAGCTCTTAAGTTTAGGAGATTGGAATATAAATTAATAGGTCAGTTGAGACACATTTTATGATTTATCTCCTCCACTATAGTTTCCAGAGCAGGAGTGATGAGAAGCTCTTAAATTTGAGGGCGAAATAAATTAATATAACAGCTAGGTAGGTTGCACTTGAGTAGGCAGGGAGATATAAATTCCATTTATCACCTATTAAGTATTAAGTAGATGTGAATAGGACAATACAACTGGAATGTTGAAGTTTTTTTTTTCTATACTAAGGTCCATGCCAGAACTTCAAAGGAACACTTCCAAATCTCAACCACATGAAATATGTTGGGATAATTTAACATGCATTAAAAAATTTGTTTGGTCCTATATATATAAACATTTATCTAACAACAAACCCTAGCTTCAATATATATATATGATATAGGTGCAGTGTATATATACTGTGGTAAGCTCTCTATTAATGAAGAGTTGAAGAGACTAGCATGGATACGTAATTGAGAACAGTTGAATTCAAACTTTACTTTGTACCTAATTAGGTTGGCAAGCAACAAAATTTGCCTGTATTCATCACTGGCTTGTATGAATTGAACAAATGCTTTACCCATAGGAATTAATGCATTAAATTTGGTGAGTGGTTTGGTGGTTTTACTGGCCGGATGGGAGTTGCATTAAGTTTGATGATATATATAGTTTTGAATTATTTATCGCAATACAGTTTAATTTATTATAGATGGTGTCATATTTTTCATGGTCTAAGTCTAAATTTGATAAGATTGGAATTGGTTAGAAACTTAGAGGAGCAATTGTAGTATGAGAAGGAAGCCCAATTGATTTATAAATTGAACTATCTTAGATTAGTTGTCAGGTATTGTTGTATAAAAACTTGGAGGGTCGAGTTCAACATCTTGTCATTAAAATGTGATATTGACTACTGCTACGGAAGTGAAGAAATAAAGTTATACATTCGTTACTAGCTATAACTTTTAGCATAGTGGTAAACGCTTAATTTAAGTGTTGAGGCTGCAAAGTGCAAGCTTTTGGCATAGTGAACGTTTGATCTTGACATATACTCTGTATGTTACTTTTCTCAGAGGTGCATGATACCCAATCCAAGATTCAATATTGCTCTCATATAATATAATAATATAGCTAATACAATCTTCTAGTAATGCTTGAATATATTTATAATTAACTTATTATGATTAAATTACGGAGTAATTTATTATGAATATTATATTATGATTAAATAAATAATATTAATAGTGAATATGTATATCTTTTTCTTCTTAAATTTTTTAGTTAAGACTTAAAGAGTCTTAATTGTAATGTTTTTATTATAGCCAACTCCATTGTTGTTGGATCAAACAGAAGGGTCTATCCGGAATTATTTTTGAGACGGATTGCTTATCTCTTTATCAAGCAGTGATTACAGTATATCTTCTTATCGGTCTTATATGGGTGACGGTAATAATGTGTTACCGGTATGTATTTGAGTATTATTGAGTATTTGAATAGCGTTGAGTACAGTGTTTTCAGTACAATGCTCAGTATACCATTGAGTTTAGTGTGTGTTTTTTCTAGTAAGAAGTGTCGTGTCTCACTACGTGGTTGTGAGTCTTTTTATCCCTTTCAGCTCAGTAACGGAGCATTAAGGCTGCTGAACATTGGTCATCAATGCTATCAATGCTGAGGAGCTGAACGTTGGTCATCAATGCTGTCAATGCTGAGGAGCTGAACGCTGAGGAGCTGAACGTTGGCATCAAGGCTGAGAGTTGAACCGTTGAGCATTGATGCTGAGGAGTGAGGTGTCTTGGGTAGTTTGAACGTCCATTGTCTTGCCTTTGGGTCCTGCCAGTGGTTCCGGGTCAGGTACCCAATTATCCTGTCACCAATCCCCCCACTCCCTAGCCAACGAGAACGATTGAGGTGGTTTGGGAGTAGTTAAGTGTCTAAAAATTGTTTTTTTTTTTGAAGAGTACGAGTATTGTGGCCGAGGTCAGGCCTCGGCCAGTATTTGGCCGAGGTTGACCTCGGCTAAACTTGATTCGCCGAGGTCAGCCTCGGCCAAAATTGGCCGAGGCCATGCCTCGGCTGATTTTTGGCCGAGGTCAGCCTTGGACAGGATAATTGGGTACCCGACCCAGAACCACTGGCAGGACCCAAAGGCAAGACAATGGACGTTCAAACTATCCAAGACACCTCACTCCTCAGCATCAATGCTCAACGGTTCAACTCCTCAGCCTTGATGCCAACGTTCAACTCCTCAGCATTGATAGCATTGATGACCAACGTTCAACAGCCTTAATGCTCCGTTACTGAGCTTAAAGGGATAAAAAGACTCACAACCACGTAGTGAGACACGACACTTGAACTTAGACAATACATACTGAACTCACTTGTACACTAAGCACTACGCTCAATACTGTATTTCAAATACTCAATAATACTCAAATACATACCGGTAACACATTATTACCGTCAATGGGCTTGATTGTTAGAGATTGTGTTAATCTACTTAATCAGATTAATAACGCTTTGTGTAGTCATGTTTGTAGATCGGCGAATTGTGTATACGTAGTTCATGAGTTAGCTTGAGCGGTCAATTTTATGTTTGGTCCGTAGAGTTGGGACACGATCCCCCTTCCTTTCAGTTGTAATGTTATGATCTTTTAGATGATTGATCTCTTTTTTTCCGTTAAAAAAAAAAAAAAAAAAAAAACCTTGGTGGCAATGGTTGTTTGAAACATTGACGTTGCCAAGTTTGAATGATCCTTAGAATGAAAAATGCAAATTTTAGGAGAATATAATTTATAATAAATTAGAGGGAGTGAAATGTTATAGATGACCTAATGAATTTAAAGTACTGAATCTATAATAGTGACTTAATTAACATATAACAGCAACTTAATGAACATGCACTGTACTTATATTTAATGTAATTGTAAGTTAATCAAAAAATTGAAAAATAAATATCAATGTAATAGTAACTTGGTGACAATGGTTTGAAACATTTTTGTTAGGTAAAATTTAGAGAAATATACTTTGTAAATTAGAGAGAATCATCCTTACTAGAGTAAAGCCACATCTTTTTGAAGGAAAAAAAATGTACGTTTAATTTTCCCGCCCTATGTAAATAGTGTCGTTTATGTTAACTATAATAACAATGTTGATTTTTGCGTAAACGATTAGGTCATTACATTTTTATCGGAAGCTATTTCGCATTTTGATTTAAATCCTTTCACATTTATCGTTTGTCGGTTGCTGTGTATCAATGCATCTATTATTGTAGATCCATCGTTTCTCCAACCATTGGGTTATCATTAATTAACATCATACAATCATATTTGCCGTCCATGTAGTTCTAAAAAAATGTGTTAATAATTTTAAAAATTTCCTAAAATGTATTTATAGATACAACAGATTATAATATCATACAATCATTGGGGAGAGAATTATTAATTTATTAAAAATTTCCCAAACACTCACTTTTCAACCAATCAACCAATCATATTAGGTTTGTAATAAAACTCTCTTTTATTATAAGTATACAATAGATGTACTTGTATTCATCAATATAATATAGTTGTCCCGTTTGATAAAGGCTCTATTTGGCCGAGCTTATTTAGGAGCTTATAACTTACTTTAAGTTACTAATAAGCTATAAGCTCTGTTTGGTAATATTCTCAAAATAAGCTAGTAGCTTAAAATAAGAGTTTATTTGAAACGCTACTTGGGGTAGCTTTTCAAAATAAGCTAGTAGTTTTTTAACTTTTTTCTATTTTTATCCTTATTATTTTAAATAAATGACATTCTTTAACCCTCTCAATTAAAACCCTTTTGACATTTTCTTTTCATTATGTTTGATTGTAATTTCAGTTTGATATTTATGTTTGAACATTAATTTTTGTATGAACTAATCTTATAAATTATAAATTATTTTTTTTTTACTTTGTATATTTTCAAATATATGTTCTTACTTTATATTTTATTTAAATATATTGATTTCATTATTTTATATTTTAATATATAAACAAACAAACCTATTTAAATTTAAAATTATTTAAATTGTATGACGATGTCCTTTTTTTGTCTTTTTACATTTATCAACTTATCAAAAAGCTAATTTTACCAAACACTTTTAAGCATAACAGCTCTTCAGATTTCAACTTCGAGCTTATAGCTTTTCAGTTTTCAGCTACTTTTCAGCTTTTAGCTACCTTTTCAGCTAGATTTGCCAAACATAGCAAAAATAGTCAGTCTATCAGTTAATTTTAGCTTTTTGATCACTATTAACTATTTGACTTGATTAAAAAATTAATATAAGTGTTTAGTTATTCAACTTTTTATAACTCCAAAAAGCTAAAATTCAAAAAGTTGCTTTGGAGCAACTTTTTGAATTAGCTTTTTAAGAAAAGAAATTATACCAAACAACTATCATCAGCTAATAGCTAATTTACCAAACGCTTTTCTACAATCAACTAATGTTATCAACTAATTATATCATCTAACCCGATCAGCTAACAACCATTAACAAATCGGGCCAGTTTGAATTGACTTGGCACTACCTGAAAGGGCTCACAATTTTTCCTTTTAGGATTTCTCGTAGCAATAATATCCTATATATAATTCTTAGAGTTATTGTGGTGAGATCCCTATATTTGGAGTTAGTCTGCTACTAGCTAACCATATATTTGGAAAACAAAATTAAACTTCATCAACTATTGCTTTGGAATAGAGGCTTTCAAGAAATAGAACTTCAAAGTATTTTTTTTATGGTTAAAGATAAATATAGGTGTTGAAAGTATTAAAGATCTTCATTATAACTTGTTAGATCAGAGGTGATTAGAACTTTTATTTGGAATGATTGGAGCTGCTCTATCAGACATTGAGACATATTTACAAGAAGGCAAATATAAGTGTGAATTAGATGGCTTCCCACTATGATCATTTATCAATTCGTTTGAACATTTTTGTAATCTCCTCCTAATAGTATTCACTAGGTTAATATTTGTAGAGATGGTTAGATTGATGTTGTTTGGCCTAAATTATTATAATTTAGTCCTTCTCTTAAATATATATGCTTTGTCACTCGCTATTAGAGCATCACCATCCGTGCTGATTAAGAAAATAATGTCAGAATATTAGCCACATGGCAAGAAAGAGTAAGAGAGGGAAATGGAATCCTCTGCAAATGAAGGTGAATAGCACAGTGTTTTCTGACAAATTATTTGAAGGCCCAGGGCTGTGCGCGTTGAGGCATGCCTGACAATGTTATTTTTTTTTTAAATTTGATTTGTTTTAATTTTTTTTCCTCCCTTCTCATTTTCTCTTTCCTAATCGCACATACAAAAACTCCTTAAAACTGCGGAAAAACTCCATTGATAAGGATGCTCTTAAGAGTATCACCATCGGCACATATTTCTTGGTTATTAGTACAGTGGTGGGTGACATGGTGGAGAGAGAGTGGAAGTGAGAAAAATTTAGGAATCCTCCGCAAATTAAGTTTTTCGAACAGTAACAGAAAAGAAGGAAGCTCCATGTGCTGTGCACACTCAGCGGGCGCGTCAGGCGCGCCTGACAGCTCTATTTTTTATTATTTTTTTAAAATTAATTTTGTTTTGTTTTTTTATTTATCTCCTCTCATTTTCTCTTTCTTAATCACACTTACAAAAACTCCTTCAAAACGGTGAATAAACTCCATGGATAAGAATGCTCTTATCTATGATACAGGTGTAGTCTATATATAGGTCTATATATAGTACGGTAAACGCACTATTAATGACGAGTTGAAGACTTCCATGCATGGATACGTAATTGAGTTGAACAATTCAAAGTCTACTTTGTTCCTAATTAGGTTGGCAAGAAAAATTTGTTTATATTCACTAGCTTAATTGCATGCATTGAAGAAACATTTTAAAAAAAATTTCTTGAATGGGGGAGGAAATTCGTCACTACTATTGATGGGGTATCACTACTACAGAAAACACATTTAACGTCGCCTAAATAACGTCGGTTTTTTTAAAAACCGACGTCAAATATTTACGACGTCGATTTTACTAAAAAACCGACGTTAAATAATTTTTAAAAAATTACGATAACTATACGACGTCGGTTTGTTTCAAACCGACGTCGTACATATTTTATTTGTTTTTTATTTTTTTTAAAATATAAAACGACGTCGGTTCTTCTAAAATAAAAAACAAACGGCGTCGATTGTAGCTTACCGTTCGCATAGCAGATTTTCAGATCTGCGTTTTTCTTTCTATCTCTTTTCGTTCTTCTTCTTCGACTAAGGACCGCAGCCACCGGCCGGACTTCCACCCTCGCACAGCCACCGGCCGACGCACCTCCACCGCCGCTCCTCCACCGCCGCAACTGCACCGCCCACCGCACCTCCACCGAGCCTCGCCACTGCGCAAGCGACCGCCCTTCGTTAACGCCGCCCTGCACGACCACCGCCGGCCCGCCCAGCCACCGCCCAGCTGCCGCTGCCAGCCACCGCCCCTGCCCGTGACTCCGCCGGCGGTAAGCTTCGTTTTTTTTTTTTTTTTTNTATTTTAGGAATAATAATGCATTGGTGCCAATATTTAGTTGATGAATGGATTGATAGATTACTTCTTTAGCTTGATGAATTGTGAGATTTATGTTAAATACTTGTTGTTTATTAGTGTTATTGAATTGTGAGATTTATATTGAATATTCAATGTTTTATTAGTTATTGTAGTATACTTTATTAGTTTGATAAGTTGTGATGTTTATTAACTTTGATTAATTGAGAACTTTATTAGTTTGATCAATAGTGAATTATAAATGTTAATTTGTTACACAGGTTCTGAAACTTATGTGTGAATTGGAAATATACTGTACAGGTTTTAGGTAGATTCGTAAAATATTTTTAATATTTAAAAAAAAAAAACGACGTCGGTTATTTCATATTAACCGACGTCGTTTATTATTTTTTTAATTTTTTTTTAAATAAACGACGTCGGTTCGTTTCATATTTTTTTATTTTTTTTAAAATAAACGACGTCGGTTTTTAAAAAAAAACCAATGTCGTTTCATATTTTTTTATTTTTTTAAAAAAATAAACGACGTCAGTTTTTTAAAAAAAACCGACGTCGTTTCATTTTTTTTTTTAAATAAACGACGTCGGTTTTGTTAAAAAACCGACGTCGTTTCTTATTTTTTTATTTTTTAAAAATAAACGACGTCGGTTTTTTTAAAAAACCGACGTCGTTTATTTATTTTAAAAAATAAAAAATACATACGGCGTCGGTTTTTACAACCGACGCCGTATCATTTATATACAACGTCGGCCAGATCAACGTCGATTTTTAACCGACGTTAAAAGTGCTAAAAAACCGACGTTAAAGGTGTTTTCTGTAGTAGTGTATATACATCGAGTATACTGTTCTATACATTTTGTACACATGTTCGGTATAAGATATATAGGGGCATGATGCTTATATAAAAAGTTCTAACCCCTTATTTTAGGAAGGTCATTCCAGATACACACTTCAACACTCTCATATCTCTCATATTCTCTTTATCATTGAGCTAAAACAATTTATACAATGGCTGACCAAAGCCAATTTTTTTTATCTGATCTCCTCATATTTTTCATACACATTCTATACACACTAGAGGCATGAACTAATTCAGTAATTTGTTCTATCAACTATTAAGGGTGCGCACTAGGTCAACTTCATTTATGTGCAACAACCCGTAAATCACACCAAAGAAGTAAACCGCACAAGAAAGGCCTTATGTGACGAACTTGACTAAGAAGGTATTAGCAATAATTGAACCGTGACCTTCTAGTACGAGAATTATAGCCCACCCCATTCGGGACAAGAATGCAATTAATTTGGTGAGTGGTTTGGTGGTTTTAATAGATGGGAGTTGCGTGCATTAAAGATTTATTTGAAGTCTACTAACATGAGGTTAGAGGTTAATCTTCATCAAGAGCAATATTCAGGCAGGGTCCTTATTCCCTGTGCATTGAAAGCATTATAAACGGAAAAAGAAAAATAGTGCCTTGCAGTTTTTATTACTCAATTTCTCTTCTATGAATACAATCACAACAGGTGGTGAGAGTTTTACTCTATGGAGTCCCTATATCATTTTCCATTTTGCAGATTGACTAGTCATTACAAGTTTTAATATTTGTATTTTCTCTTCTTGAGAATTGACCGACTTGTTACGAGTATATATTTTTGTATTTACTCTCAATTTATTAATTTTTAGACGACGAAGAAAATCCGTAATTACTACCTGAAAATATACACTAAGTAAACTATGCTTCTGTTTTTTTTTTTTTTTAGTATTACTGACTCTGTTACATTACAGTATTTGTTCATAACTACCTGAGAATATACACTTAATTAAGCCCCCGAGGTGATAACCTCACTATGCTTGCCATTCCCAGCACCTTATACTTCACAGTAGAGACACAACATAATGATTTCAACCCATCTATTAAAACCCAAACCAAGCAACATTTGCCTCAAAAAAGACCATTACATTCTGTTATAGGCTTTAGTCATATCTAACTTAAGCATCGCCCAACCCACCCTCCCCGACTGCTTCTTCCTCAAATAGTGACCCACCTCCAGAGCAATCAGAATATTATCTGTGATTAGCGTACCAAATAAAAAGGCACTATAGGGTTCAAAATTTAATTCCCTACTTGGGTTAGTTAGCCACCATTTTAGTCATATCCTTATAATAATTCAGCATTTGACTAGTGGGTATGATATGATTTTAACAAGTTATATTCTTAGAATTGGGCCTATGAGTTCGAGGAATTTGAAAACAAAAATAAGGCAATTAATTAAACGGGTATCCAATTGTTAGTCCTCTTCAAATTATGTAAAAGCATGATACCTAAGAAGGCCCAAGAAACATATTATGCTACCTAAGATTCTAAGAATATGTCTTGAATCATTGAAATATTTTAATATATATCATCTTTTTTATTTTTAAAAATAGAGAATATGGCCCTAAGCTAAGTAATGGGCTTAAACAAAATAGAATAGCTATGAGTATAAATCATATGAATAAATTATATGTTTTGGTAAATTTAACCAAATTATTGATTTAATGACAACTTATGTTCCTATACTATTTGCATGTTGTCTTATTCTTTTTCCCTCTATATCCAAACAATTTACAAAAGATAATAAATAAATAAAAATTGATTATCAAATTGAAACTAATTTAATTAATCGGTTAATTGAATTAATTTTTCACTTCGATCAATTAATCAAACCATAAAAGTTAACTCTCTACTCAAAATTAGAAAAGTTCAAGTACTCATAAAACTATTTTTTTTAAAAAAAAATCCCATACTGAAAAATGAATTAAAAAAATTCATTAATTGTTTACAAATGTCCCAATCCCATTATAAATTAATAAAAAAATCACATAATAAGTTAATTTTTTAAAAAAATATTAGAGATTTAAAAAAATGCAACATTACCCTACCTGTATGTGTAAAATCGCCCTTCATTTGTAAAAGATCACAAAAAGGTAATATAATCAAACTTGTAACCAGTTTTGAACATTTAGTTTATCGTTTAATTAAAATACCAGTGCACCTATTGGGTCATACACTAGCAATATGATTATGATTTTTGAAATTCTTTTCTTCTTGACTATATTCGTTCATTACTCTCTTCTTTGAATTAATATTAATTAAGTTTTTAATTAAAAAAAATCAAACTTATAGTCTTGTGGTTACTAAGTTAATAATTTAACTAATTTATAGTAGAGTTGTTTCTATTATAAGTTCAATTTTATCAACAATTCTGGACTAAACCTAAAAGAAAAAAACATATGCGAGTATCCGGTACTTTCAAGGAACATGTAGCCGCAATACCATTGTCCACTCCAATTTACACATACAGAACCTACCCCAATTAAGCTGCCTTTCGCCTGTCGACATTTCCTTCTATTTATTTTAATTTTAATCTTTTAAAGTTGTAAAAGTTTTTAAACTATGATTTTCTTCTTCCTTAGTTTCATCTCTTGGCCTTCTAATCCTTGAGCAAAAGGTCAACCAGTTTTATCCAAGAACGCCCGGAGCTTCTAGCTTTCAAAAACAATTGGGAAAAAGCCATAAAAGCTGAGGAATTTTGAGGTAAAATGCTCTCCAGAAAGATGTTATTATCAGTCTTTATTTCTGGGTTGCTGAGATTGAAATAAAATTGTTTTATCTCTTTCAATTGCTTGTTGATAAATGCAACTGCATAGATCGGCTGATTCTTGGGTTTATCGCTACTTTGCTTGTATGGGGGTCAGTATTTCGATTCCCTCTATGTTTTATGCGTTTGGGCTTCTTTAGAATTTAACTTCTTTAAAACTTAAACAGCACTCCTTGATGTTCTTGTTTAACACACAAAAGAAAAATCAAATCTTTGAATGGAAGAGAGAGAAGCACAGCAAAATTAGCTAGAGGGTTTATTAATTTAAGTCTGTAGTAAAATTTTTGGGAATCTTTTAAGTGATTTACTGCACAGTGAAATGATTTAGGGCTTCAACTTTTAGTTTGCTTTTAGATGGTGGGTTTTGGAATCTTGGTATTTTGCTTCCAGGCAAAGCAAGAAATAATGGTGCACAAAACTGATGTGAGGTGTTGTGGTTCTTGATTTCTTTATTATCATGGTTAGCTTGTTTAAGTGTGAGAGTTTTGTTTGCTTGAACCCAATATTCTATACTTAATTGTGTCGTTTAGATTTAGCATCCTGCGCCTCAGGGCTTTGCTTCTCTATATATGAACAATCACGGTTGTTGCTTATTCGTTTGGATGGAGGAATGTTTTGAAAGGAAGCCTCTTTGTTCAGTTTTCAGATGTTTGAGGGAGAATCTTCGTGCCCTGTTTGTTTTGATGATGAGAAACCTCAAGGAAAGTTGCAGAAATCTTTTTAAAGTAAGAACTGATTTCTGTATTCTTTCCTCAATTTAATGGAGAATATATAAGGATTCATAGTGGTTCTCTTGGTGCCGTTTCATACCTGATAAAATTGCACTCTTTAGATTTTGTGCAATTCTTCTTCTTCTCCTTAATAATACAATAATATTCATGTGTGTTTGATAATGAATTAACGAGGTTGAATTGATCTTTCAAAACTTACCGTGTTGTTGGCAGGTTGAAAAGTAACCCTTAATAGTTGTTTGTAATCAGTATAATTGAGAGTTAATGCTATCTATGGTCCTCCAAGTATAGTGGTTTTGCCACGTTTAGTCCTAAACTTTCAAGTTAACTAGTCGTGATCTTACAACTTTCAAATTTAATTTTAACCAGCCGTGGTCCTTTCAGAAGTAAAGTAAGGGCAAAGTTGTCCTTTCAGAAGGACCACGGCTAGTTAAATTTTGAAAGTTGAAGGACCATAGCTAGTTAAAATTTGATAGTTGAAGGACCAGGGGTGGTTAACTTGAAAATTGAAGGACCACAGGTGGTTAGCTTAAAAGTTTAGGACTAAATGTGGCAAGGACCCTAGATGGCATTAACTTGATGGTTTGAAATTCTTGTGAATGACCAAGATTCTACTAACCTAATTGATTCCTGGATGTTTGTGCTCGAAAATTGTACTCTATTTCTTTATAACCAACAACATTTCACACGGTTGGTATTAATAAATTTAAGAAAATTCTAAGCTCTTCTTGTAATATCTTTAGCTGTTTGGTTGAAAATTGGTGTAATGGCGTGCGAAAGTCTAAGTTTCTACCCTATAACATTTGGTTGATTGTTTGCATCATTTACTGTAAATGAATTTATAGATATAATTATTTGAAAAAGGGTTGATAATGAATTGAAATAAGTTTTAGTTTCAAATACACTGTTAAACTCTGTGCAGTGTTCTTGATGCCTTTGTGGTTCTGGAGTTGTTCCGATATATAACTTTGACCCTAAAATAAGTTTATCTTTTTCTGTTAAATTATCAATTATGTTATCACTTATCGGCCTGCCATTATCAATAATTGTCAACAGTTGAAAGGGATGTTGTGTCTCTAAATTTCTAATCATTGCTGTGGTCAAAACATTATTTTCAACAGAGCAGAGATTGTTTTGGATGCTGTACCAAATCGCCATTTGTGATTTCTTCAGAAAAACGATCGAGAGCATTGAAAAATCAAGGTCGAGAAGCAACAAAGAAGAGTTTGGGAGGAGAGTTTTGGAGTAGCAGTACCGGTGAGATGGATAATAGCACAGTTCCGTCCCAGAGAAGTGTCTCGTCAATTAGCACATCAAATCTCGGCCTCGATTGTAGCACTGGCACCACAAACAACCATTCGGAATTTGTAAATCACGGCAAGTGCATGCTTTTCCTAAATTCATTTTCGGAATTTGCACCTCAAAGGTCCAGAATAAAGATTTACTCCGTAATGAGCAGTCTCGACTCACGAACTGTTATCTACTTTATTTATAAATTTACAACCGAACTGAGAATCTTTGCTGGATTAGGTTTTCTTCTTTGGAATCAAATAAGGCAGCAGTGGGTTGGAAACAGAGAAACCAAGAAGCGTGCACCAGTTGACGAACCCAAATTAAGGTCAGCATCCTTAACTCTTCTCCACTTTGTTGAACCTTGGTGCTTGTTGTTACTAAGGTAAAAACAAAAGAAAATGTATTATGTTAGGATCAAACACTTACCACCACGCCAAAATCTATAGCTAGTAGTGAAGGTGCAACTTATTTCCTTATACCGCCACACATTTTCGAGAGTCAGGGTGCTGGACTGGCCCTTTACCGGCCTCCGCCTAACAATTCCCCCTCGAGAGCTTGGGTGTTGGATTTGGCCCTTTATCGGCCTACACAGTTTTTGCTCTTGTTGGGACAGATGCAAACCTGTGACCTGGCTCTGGTACCACTTGTTAGGATCAAGCGCTTACCACCCTACTAAAAGCTATAGCTAGTAGCGAAGGCGCAACTTATTTTCTTATACCGCCACACATTTTCGAGAGCCAGGGTGCTGGACTTGGCCCTTTACTGGCCTCCGCCCAACGATCACCTAGCCACCAATTGATGGACTTGGCCCTTTACCGGCCTCCGCCCAACATTCTAGACCCTGCATCCTAGTATGATAATCATCACTGTTTCTGCTACTGCTATTTTCCTGGTTTTCCCGTTAACAATCTGAGTTTATCTGCTGCTCGAGTCATGTGTCTGTTAGATACTGCATGCATGATAACATGTTCATGTTGTGCACTGCAGTTTTGATGCAACCTACGATAGTTTGCTTGGGACAAACAAACCCTTTCCTCAACCAATTCCTCTATCGGTTAGTCTCGTGTATTTAGCATTTGCACATTAGATTTAGGTTTTTTTTTTTCCGTCTTACCAACTTCTCAGCGTTGCAATTGACAGGAAATGGTAGATTTTCTCGTCGACGTCTGGGAACAGGATGGACTTTATGATTAAACCCTTCATATGGGCAAACAACAAAACATTCTCAACCATTGCTTCATGGGATTTCTGTTCTTAGGAATTCTAAGGAAACACTCTTGATAGACTTGGAGAACAGACTGTTTATCCATTCTTAAAAGCACTATCTATTGTATGTCTTTATGTCCATACTAAGCCAAAATTAAAAAGTAAAAACCTCTTGATCTGTCCGGATAAGGTTTGTAAAGCAAGACTTCTGATCTTTTAACTCTGATACCAGATTGATTGAATGATGTATTTTGTCATAACTAAAAGTTGTTGATATTTTATACATTTATATTTTGTAAAGAAGATTTTTCGGCTTAACTCTGATACCAAATTGATTGAATATGTTATATAAGCAACAATATTTTTTTTCTAGGAATTGTTTGAGGTTTGTGCCAATGATGTTTACTGTTAGAATCTTCCCATTCTGAACAAAGATAATGGAAGACTTGGGGCGTCAACATAAAGCAATAATTGTTCAATCTACTAAGAGTTAATATCAATGATGGTCCTCTGCGTTTGGTGGTCACGTTTGATTCTAACCTTTCTTTTTATCTTTTTATCATTTGTTGCCATTTGATTATCAAATTTGTCATTTTTTATTTTCTGTTAGATTTCTCGGCTTGAGATCAAGAGAAAATATTAAGACTAAACGTGGTGTAACTATCAAACTCGGGACCATCTTTAGTATTAACTCATTCACTAAAAAAGTCAACATGTAAATTTAATTGTTTGCAAAATTGAATTCATGGATATGAATTTGAAAGTTGGAATAGTCATCTTTGAAATTATGCTTTTGGACCGGGCCGGCCTTAGACATGTCCTCTCAGGGCCATTTCATTTATTCAAACAAAGTAGAAACATCTATCATAACCAAGAAAACATATATTAATAACTTACTATACAAATTAATGCATTCAAACTGAAAAGAGGGCAAGACTACAAGAGAGAGTTATTAAATTTTTTCTTACAGAATGACAGTCAGGTAGAAGTTTAAGTTTTTTCTTCCTAGAATGGCAGAAATCCAAAAATGAGAGTATGAGACATTAGTTGGGTTTAACTTATCTAAGAGCAGAAACATTTCCATAACAGAAAGTTGTCAAGCCACTTAAAAGTTAAACAACAAACTTAAACAGCAAACAACAGTGTCCTGGACTCCTTCCTTGTCTCCTTGTGCCCTTTAGAGTACAACAGCAAACAACAACATAACAAATTTAAATACATTACAGGAATGTTAAACAAATAGTAAATACATTACATGAATTATGGGCTACAGTGATGGTAGAGTAGCAGCAACTCCAGTGGGCAACTCTGCAAAAAAAAAAAAAAAAAAAATATTATGGACTAATTAACTGAGTAAAAAATAAAAGAAACAATAAGAGAATAAAGTACCATTTTCTAATCTTTCAACATCTTCTAAGTTTTCTTCAATTGAGATTGGTTGATTTGGTTTGGGTTAATTCATTTTTTAGTTCTAGACTTATTAGGTGCTTGACAGTTGTAGTCCTCCATAAATATTTTTACCAATTTGTAGCCATGCTTATTGATCATTGGACACTTTTAGTCATCTGTCACATGTGCTGTTAATTGACCGTGAAGTTGAAGGGCTTTTAGTCCTCCGTCACACGTACTGTGTACACATAAACATATGTTATATATATTAATGTGTGTGTGTGTGTGTGTGTGTGTGTGTATATATATATATATATATATATATATATTCAATGTAAATAAATAAAAAAAACTACAACAACAAAAGCTCGGGGAAAAGCCCACCAGACATTAGGTCTGTGGATCTAATAGGCTGGCTCGCAAAAGTCCATTAGAAATTTGGCCCGTGATGGGACGGGCCTAATGGAGCGGGTCAGCCCACTTTGATAGTACTAGAGTCGGTTATAAAAATTAAAAAATACCCTAGCACACCCAAACTCCCATAACCGACGTGATTTGTGCATCAATTCGAGTATTACGATTCGGGTCAGTTCACCTTAGCCCTGTTTGGTAAATAATCAGCCTATCAGCCAATTTTGGCTTATTTGACCACTATTAGTTGTTTGGTTAATAAGTTTTTTGTAACTCCAAAATGCTAAAATTCAAAAGGCTACTCAAAGCAGGCTTTTCAAATAGCTTTTTGAGAAAATAAATTATACCAAACAGCTATCAGCTAACAGCTAATTTATCAAACAACTTTCTACAATCAACTAATATTATCAACAAATCATACCTTCTAACCCAAACAGCCAACCCAATCAGCCAACAGCCATTTACCAAACAGGCTCTTATCTTTTATGTCGAGTGGGTCGGGTTATGCACCCTAATCCCTAAATATGAGCATTAGGAAACTCCAAAGTAGAGGGGTCGGAGTGAAAATATCCCAAAATCAACAAAAACGGAACTGGAAATGGCGCAGGGGGGAAAGATCCGCAGATCTAAAATCAGTTCACACAGCAGCAGCAGCGTCGTCTACTTGCCGGAGGCGAATATAGCAAAGACGGCAACTTTCTGACGAATGTCAACCAAGAGACTGTGCAGCGGGTGGCGCCGATTCCTCTTTTTCTTGCCTCTCTTATTCCTTCTGCCCCATCTTTTTTCAGGTCATCCGATTCTTCTTTAATTATTATTATTGTTAATGTTAATGTTAATCTTCTCTAATAGTAACCTTAAGTAGTAAAGCTGCTTCCTTTTCCTTAGTTTTAGAGCTGCAGCAACAGGGCCGGAAGGTTCCTGAAGACGTGCAGCAGCGTGTGAGTGGGCAGAATGAGCTGAAGAAGAAGAAATTTGATCATCTGGTTCTGGGACCTGCTGCGGGTCAAGGTTTACCCGATCGCCTGCATTGCCAAGGTAAGGTATTTCTCTGTCTTCTCGTTTTATATACACTTACAAGTGTCATTCAGAAGTTTATGATGTTAATTTCAGCCAGACATGATATTGGCAACTTGGTTTTAATGAATGCTGGTTTAGACTTTCTAATAAATGCAGCTATTGCACATATCATCTTCTCCCAAAAGGCTGAATCCCAAAACCTAAGGCCCCACCAAATGCCGGCGCTGACAAGGAATTTGCCCACTTTGGGCATAATCTCCACAATGCCGGTGCCAAGTTTCAAACCTTGGTCTCTTCTCCCAAATACTGCCTACTGAATTAGGGAGCTAAGCCTGTGCGGGTTATTACACATATCTAGACGAGTCATTTTGGCCCACAGAAGGCAAAATTCCGTCACCCACAGGATGACTCCTCCCAATTAGGTGGGAGGACTAGTGCCTATGCCTACAAGGAGCCCACCATATTGGGTGTAACTCTCAGGGCTATGCTCGAACTTATCTACCACCCAAGAACTAACTGTCTTGCCCGTGTGGGTAGACAAGTCGTTCTATGTGGCCATTAGAGGTTTATGGCATATTACCAAGTGAGAACTGCTAAGTTTGCTATGTATGCTTTGGTGACTGAATTATAGGTAACAAGGCTCTCAACAGAACACACTTCCCAGCTTCTGGCAATTCAGGCTCTGCAGATACTGTTTCCTTTGTCACTGTATTTGCCACTTATGATGCTCCAGTTGACACACAAAGGAATGAAAGATTGGTAAACTTGGTTACTACTGTTGGGAACGCTTCTTACAGCAAGGTGGAGAGGTCACTTGCCATCTTAGATGTCTTTATTAGTTTCATTCAGGTAAAAGATGATGTGAAAGCATAAATACAGCTGCGAAATATAGTTGGAAAGAATAGTGCTCTCCTTTTTAATTGGTTTCTTTTTCCCGTCCACCCCATGTTTTGGATTAGACAATTTCTTTGCATAGAAGAATTGCATGATAGACTTTATTTGTTTAAGCTTGTCTGCTCATTTTTGCACTTCAAACAAGTAAGCTAGTGTAATAATCAGTTTTTAAAACACAAGAAAACATGTTTAGTGCATTTTGTAAAGGATTTTGATCTCTGAATAGAAGTGGCGTTAGTGTTTTATGCACATGGTACATGACGTGTAGTGGAATTTATCTTTTGCTTTATGTTAACAATGGCTTTTCTGTTTCATTTGTTAACGTTAATCCAGAAATATCATGTTTTGCACAAATTAGAACACATTAGTTCTCTGCTTCTCTTTATTTCTAGAGTAGGCTCTGCTAGCCTAACTTGTAGAATATGTTTGTGAGTTCCGTTGAGCCATTTTTATTGCATTTTGACCTTAGTAAGATATTTGCAGGTGACCATGCCTCAAAGCAGCATTATCATTCTTACTGGTCCATCGTCTCAGCTTCCAGTGAACAGAAATGGGGTTTTCATTCATCCTATTCAAGGTGAATATTCACGAGACAAGCTGATGCTTCAAAGAATCAGGTCCTACATTGTAAGAGCACTAGCCAATATTATGGGATTGGTGTTTTACTTCCTCTAGGATGTTGTGCACTAGGAATATCACCGTGTTTAGAAATTTTACCAGTTACCATTAGTCAATTGCAAAGTGACCTTTCAAGCAGAATCGCTCCAGTTTAAGGATAGTGAAAATGAATATATCGCTGGAGTATCAGATCCCTCTTCAAGTTTAATGTGAAATGTTATGACAGTGACTTTACCATGTGACCTCCCTTCAGCTGGCTTGCCCTTTCATTGATTTTTTTTTTTTTTTTTTTTTCTAATGGATATTTTAAAATCATTCGTCTTACACATCTACATATTTTAGAAAAGAAAAATTCATCTTATTCTCATGTAAGTTGTAATGTCCTAAATCTCCTTGGTAATTGGTAAAATACATCTCAACGTGGTCTTTGCTTTGATAATATAAACACTTCCCTTATGGTCCTTCTCATCATGAAAGAAAGTACGCTAGTTTTCAACATTAGTCATTCTTGTAATTGTGTCAAGAAAATCTAGTAAAGCATTTTTTGGGTTCCCAAAATCCAAGTAAAGAAATGTATAAATTTGGGATCTAAACCTCAGTTTAAAGAAATGTGTATTGTGTTAGAGTGTTGATATTCATTTTCATCTAAAATGCATGCGATGGCTTCTTGAGAGTTTGTGTGCTTTCGTTTTTGCTGTTCTGTATTTCTCTTTCCCCATTTTTAATTAATGACAGAAGTTAAACTTCAACAGAAAATTTGCATGAATCGATTCTTTATCTTAATGGGTTTCTTTGTTGCAGACCTTCCTCGAAACAAGATATGAGGAGCAGTCTAGGTGGCAGGGGAAAGTTAATCACTATATTTTTACAGACTCGGATTTAGTGGTTGTTGATAACCTGGGAGAGATTTTTGACAACTATCCAGATTTTGATGTTGCTCTTACCTTCCGCAACAACAAAGAGCAACCTCTAAATTCGGGATTCATAGCTGTAAGAGGCACTCCGAAGGGAATTTTAAGGTGTGTTATTTTGTTCTTGGCCACAACGGTGGCCAAAGTGAATGGTCTAAACGTTTTAGGGTAACTGTCTTTTATTCTAGACTTGAACCTTTACGCTAAACAAATAAAGCTCATCTCTGCTCAGTAAAAATCTTTCATTGCTCCTCTTCCAACACATGTAAATATGAGCTGGGGCATATGCTCGGCTTCTCATCATGAATTGGTTCTAACCTCGTTGTCTGCAGGGCTAAGCTTTTCTTACAGCGTGTCCTAGAAGTCTATAGTACCAAGTACATGAAAGCTTCGAGAATGCTTGGAGATCAATTAGCTCTAGCCTGGGTTGTCAAGTCAAACCCTTCATTTGACGCAAAAAAGTTCACTAGAAGACAGCCATTTCTAGATAAAATTGATGGCGCTTCCATTTTATTTCTACCTTGTGCCTTGTACAATTGGACGCCACCGGAGGGTGCGGGTCAGTTTCACGGGATGCCCCTGGATGTTAAGGTACATATCCCGATCGTTTTGTTCTTGAAGCTTGTTCATGATCTAGTCTTTCTAAGAAACTATATATGTTTATTTACATTATACTCTTTTGAATCACTGTTTGTTGACTTGAGATCGAATCTTGATTTCGAACAACTGATTTTAAGGAATAAGCCCCACGTTTTTCATTTAGAGTTGTGCCTCTACTTCTCTTACAGGTAATTCATTTTAAGGGGTCAAGAAAACGACTCATGCTCGAGTCTTGGAACTTCTTTAACTCATCATCGCTGGCATTGTCTGAGAAAATCTCTGATATGCTATGCCTCATTGTAAGAAGTGGGCGGACAAAGTATGATTTCTAAGTTTGAAATTAACAGCGGATTGGATGCATCCATTTGTAAATTCTGATCTGAACTGCCCGTTCTTGGGGAAGACTAGAGAACGCGTTTTGATGCCAAATGCAGAGACAATCTTTACTGAAGAGATACCATGCTTTTGCTTCATCACACTTCAACTGCTATTTCTTTGTTTTTTGTTGCAAAACCATGTGAAGTGCTGTAGTGCCCCATTTTCTCCTGGGGTAAAAAGGATAGATGCAATTCTTTTGTTGTATAAAACCTAGGAATCCTTGTACATTAATGGGATCAAAGTGTGAGCAAAAATATAATATAACATAAATGTGCAGTCCAACTATCAGCTTAGGTTTTTAGTTGGATGGAGCACATGCTTCAATTAGCAAGGCTTATGAGGATTTGAGTGTCTCCAATCTCCAAACCTATGAAGCCTTGTACCGTGTGCCTTTGCAGTCTAATCCATTCCCGGCAAATTATACCATGGACCAAGTTCTATTTTGCATTGTGTCTGCAGTTGATATATTATGTACCTACACTTAACAGTTTGTGTGTCTGTAAATAAATTGAAAGAATATAACATGTTTTTTTTTGGTAAGTTCACGAGGTCTTTCTTTGTCTGTTTAAAAGCATATAACATGTTAATTACAAATACATAAAATGATAATTACCGACACAAATTGGTAATTGCAGGATAGAATATGTTAACTGTAGACACATAATACAGTATATTGTTAACATATTATGTGTATAAAGTTAATATATTCTTTATATGCAGTTAATAATTTGTGTCTGTAATTACTATTTTATGTGTTTGTAGTTAACATGTGCATTCAATTTATTTATATGTATATAAACGGTTAATTGCAAGTACATAATATATCAACAGCAAGACACATAAATTTTAAATCAGGGTCCGAAATGCAAGATGGAGTTTGGTCCATAGTGTAACAATCCAATCATTATTGTGTGGACCATACTATAAAATAATGTATATTCAGTATAAAAATAATGTACATTGTATTCAAGGAATGTACATTATTTGCGTACTGAATATACATTATATTATATAATGTACATTCAGTACACAAATAATGTACCTTTAGTATATTAAAAATGTACTTTTTATTATGGTCCACATAGCACTACGTGGACCATGGTTCACACAATAATTTGCCATAATTAACCATCGCGCCCCTCCCTCTCGTTTAGTGATCACAAAAGCAAAATATAATTGGCCCCGTGGAGGGTCATCGAGAAATATCTGCAAATGCATACGAAAGACGGGCTTTCACCCAACAAAGACTAGGTTTTATACATCATTCTATGTTGTTGCTCTCACTTTAATGTATCATCATGTCAGCTTCAGGTCGCCGCATTTACAGCAGCCCGTGTGAGATCGAGAATGTTTGTAGCCCGACTACCAAAACCTAAACATACAGAAGCCGTCCAAGATCAGATAGGCACAGAATGTCACTTCAATATACACATGCATGTGCAATGCTCCAACACATGGATCAAAATGGATATGATATGATGACAGACAGGCCAGGCTCCATTTCAGAGTTAAGGATTAAGTTTTGACAAGAAACACGTCGCAAAATTTCGGCCAAATTAAAACCCACTCACAGATCGATCATCATGGGAAACCACAGCATCATCCATCATCTAATCTAATGTCATATGCCATCAGGTCTGCACATCACACATATATATATATAGAAAGGCAAAAACTTATGTGAGACCGTCTCACCATGAGACGGGTCGGTTCGGTTCGGTTCAAGATGCAGATGTAACACTTATAAGCACAAATGTCATACTTATATGTTCAAATGTAATACTACCTCCGCCCCATTTTGTTTGTCTGATTCGGTTCGAGGTTTGACTGAAGTTATTTTTAATTCAATTTTTCATAATATTAAATTTGGTATTAGTATATAAAATTTATATATTTAAAAACTACATTACAAGTACTATTAAACACAAAAAATTAAATTTAAAAATAATTAAAAATTATTAAAGAAAATAACCAATGAAGAAAGATTTGGTTTGACCAATAAACAGTAAACAGGACAGGTAAAATGGGACAGAGGGAGTACTAATCAGGAATAAAATTTTTGTTACTTATAAGGTAAATGTAACACTTTTAAGGAAAAATATAATATTTTTACATTTCAATTTAAAAGTATTACATTTTTCCTCAAAAGTATTATATTTGCCCTTATAAGTAAGGGGCACTTGTCAACATTAGTTATTATGAAAAATGTATTACTTTTTCTCTTGTAAGTAACAAAAATTGTATTCTTGATTAGTGTTATATTTGAGCATATAAGTATGACATTTGCATGGTGCTTTGACCCGACCCGATCTGTCTTACGAATAAGGATCCGTGAAACGGTCTCACACAAGTGTGACCCATACATAAATATCTGGTAGCTAGAGGCTTTTCATGAAAGAATTTTGTTCTCTTCTCCTAAAAGGTTGAATCCCCAACCCCAAGGGCTCCTTACGCTCCGACCGGACAAAGCTTCTAGGAGGATGTAAATCGTGGTAACTCAACTAAGTACAGAGGCTAGACCTTTTGCTCACTGCGCACAAGGAGCCTCCTCACTTTGAGAGGTTGCTCTTACACTGCCGCTGGTGAGACAAGGATTTTGTTCTCTATACAAGTAGTTGATTTTTGGGCAACAGATTGTGGACAAGGATATAGGGTCGAGCCTAGTAGTCCAATATGGAAACAGTGTGGGAGTTACACCTAATATGGTAGGCTCCTTACAGGCATAGGAACTTGTCCTCCTATCTAATGGGTTACTGAGTCACCTTGCTTTATAACCTCCACAAATTCTATCTGTCAGGATGTAAGGGTCTTCCGACAAGGGATTTTGCCTTTGTGGGCGAGTTCAGTGTACTTACCTAAGTTATTACTTATTAGATGATCGGGCTATGATGCCGTATTGTAGGATTTATTATGCATCGATTAAAAGTTTAATAATTGGTTAATGATGCTTGATATGTTTTATTATTTTATATTTATTCTCAAGGCAAAAAATAAAAGAGACATTTTTCGTGTTGTCTTCTTCAAGTGAGTATGCAGTATGCTAGCCTCATAGTGATGCACATGTTTAATTTCTGAGTTAATTCCGGCAATGGTCCTTCGACTATGTTGACTTTTTAAAAATTAGTCATCGACTTTTAATTTAGACAATTTAGGTTCCTTGACTTTCAAATTCTTTCCAATGTCTGTCATTTCGTCAAATTTGGATTAAGTTGAGGTCAAATGAAAGAGTAAAATTGTCCGTTCACATGTATAGTGTATTATTACTCGTATTTTTCCTGTCCTATACGCTATATAAATGAATATAATCTCAGTCGAGATTAATGGCTTCTATTGAGACTTCGATTGAGATTAGGTGCAACTACATCTGGACATGTGGCGCGCTGCAATTCGTTCTCAGTTCTCTCCTGGGCGCACCGTTCTCATTTGAACGCAATCATATATATATATATATATATATATATATATAGATTTTGGTTCAAATGCGGTCGTGCTCTCCTGTGCGGCCGTGCGGTCACACGCCACAATGAAACACAATGAAACACACCACAATGTTAAGAAACACACCACAGTGCATATTTGTGTGGTGTGTTTCTTAACATTGAGTGGTGTATTTCGTAACATTGAGTGGTGTGAACCGCACGGTCGCACGGGAAGGCACGACCACACCTAAACATGACCCTATATATATATATATATATAGAGAGAGAGAGAGAGAGAGAGAGAGAGAGAGAGAGGAGGCATCCGGTGCGGCCTTGGTCTTGTGTGCGGTCATGTGGCCTGTTCTACACCATTAGATGATTTAATCCAACGCATCAGGTTGATCCAAAACAAAAAAGAGCGCTGAACATTATTAACGCGAAGAAGGGGTATACTTGTCAGTTTACTACGATTCAAGACCCCACTCAACTCACCACGACATGCTCGTTCACGATTCCAAGGCGCTCTATTAACCGCGAAGCTTTCCAAGAAAGACACTTCAACAGAGGAACGAGAATGGAGTAATTCGCAATAGTCTGTGCATTATCAACATTAATCTGGTTCATATTTGAGATAATATTGGTATAATTCGCAATAGTTTGTGTTTTTGGTGTGTGGTGGTTAAGTGGTGTGTTTTAATCTGAGAACTGGTGCATTTTATAACGTAGAATGGTGTGTTTTAATAATACGTTTGTTGGTGCATTCTGTATCCTAACATTACCTTCCCCACTTACAATTACCATAAAGCCCCCACTTAAGTTATGCGAATTAAACTTCCTAAATCCTAATATATCACAGCCACCGTCGGATCAGCACAATCGAATGGCGCACGCTTGGCCACACGACCGCACCTAACAACACAGCCGCATTTGATTAATATTCTATATATATATATATATATATATATATATATATATATATATATATATATATATATATATATATATATATATATATATATGCTCAAGTGTGGACGCGTCTTAACGTGTGAACAGTGTGATCACACCACTCAATGTTATAAAATGCACCACTCAGTATTATGAAACGCACCACATGAAAATACACAAAAACACCAAGAAACACACCACACACCCAAAATAATGCACCATAATTCCCGTGCCCCTAATTGTGTATTTCCGAACCCTGTGTGGTGTATATTTCCATACTTAGTGGTGTGTTTTTTGGTGATGTGTACCTAACGGTGTATATTTGTGTGGTGCATATTTGAGTGGTGTGAACCGCACCGACTGCACGGGAAGGCGCGGCCACTACATTTGAATAGATTTATATATATATATATATATATATATATATATATATATGATAAATTTACCATCCACCCAACTTTTTATATTTATTAATTACTCATGAATTAATCAATTCTAACACAAATCAATCAAATAAAATCATATAAGCATACATAAATATATGCAATAAAATCTAGCTTGTATAGATTTGCATTAAAGTAAACAACAGTATTTCTTGCTAAAAATACAATAAAATAGAATATATAGTTGTTTATGTGAATGATTAATTAATTATATATATTATATTGGTGAAGGTCCCCAATGGTGCCATATACAATGCATCAACAGAGTGATTTGTTACACCAGCAGACAAGGACATTAAAGAAGAAGCCATCTTAGGTCAAACAAGCATATAAAAATCATGGTAAAAGGCTAAAAGTTACTTTAGGTATATTCAAATGGCATATGGGTAATAATATATTAGAAACTGAATCTTTTAAATAATTAGTATGTGCAAGTAGCAGCATAGCAGCCCATGATCTATCTGTATGAATCTTTTGCCAATGGAAATGATGGAACAAGTGGCCTGGATCGGATGGGTTGGAATTTACCTGGAAACCTATGACAGATAAGAATTCCTATAGGACAACTTAGGTATTAGTGGGTCTTTCTTGTCCGTATAGACAGCTCAACTGATATAGAGATGAAATTTATCACAAAAATTAATAATTAAGTTTCATTAGCGACAATGTGAGAGCAACTTCATTCAAATAAGGGGAGTTCTTTGTGTGTAATGAGCAAAAGTTTAGCCTCTATTGATTAATTAAGTCACCACGATTTATCTCTTCACAATCTTGTCGGGCCGAGATATAGAGACGTCTGAGATGAGCAACTCCACCTTAATTTGTCACAAGTCTCTCTCTCTTGCCCGCATGAGCCGCTCAATTGGTCATAGAAATAAAATTTATCACAAAAGATCAATGATCGAGTCTCGCTAATGTGAGAGCAATCTCACTCAAATGAAGAGACTCTTTGTGCGCAATAAGCAAAAATTTAACCTCTATTGATCAATTGGATCACCATATTTATCCCCATATTCATCCCTCCACAAATTATATTCCTCCACGATCTTGTCAGGCTGAGGTATAGAGACGTCTGGGATTAGCGATCTCACCTTAATTTGTCACAAGATACTAGTTCATCTCTCTTGCTCGTATGAGTAGCTCAACTGATCATAGAGATAAAATTTATCATAAAAGATCAATGATCGAGTCCATTAGCGATAATGTGAGAGTAACCTCACTCAAATGAGGGAAGGTTTTTTGTGCGCAATGAACAAAAGTCTTATTTCTATTGATCAATTAAGTCACGATGATTTATTACTCCACAATCTTGTTAAATTGAAGTATAGAGACATCTGAAGTCCCACTTTAATTTGTCACATGATATTAGTCCGTCTCGATTCATTTACTCGTAGCCAATTCCAATTACTATAAATAATATTGAAATATTTTGCACATTATTAAACCATTCGCATCCTTGAAAGGAGTGTGAATGGCGTTCTGATATGACACTGTCACGGTAATTTTATTTATTATTTATTTTTTTTTTAATTTTCAAACACTGTTTGTGTCAATTTTTAAGAAGCCTTTTGTACTTTGAATAATAATTTAATTATTTTTACAATTTAGAAGTGTGTAATGTGTTGGAGTTGTAGGCAGGGAGAGAAAATAGTAATGAATTGTAAAATGTTAATATTACACTAGAATCCACTATCAAAAATGAGAAACCATTGTAAGAATGTAATAGTTTTACTATCAAACTCATGACCTTTGGCAATGAATTGATTCTGATACAAAATTAAAAGCATGTGTTCCGTCATAACTAAAAGTCTAAGTTGATAGTACTTATACTAATTTTTTCACGCGCGTTGCGCGAATAAGATAATGCTCAATATTTATTTTTAAATAAGTACTTCGTATATTAATACAAGATTATATAGGAGATGTTCATGCATATGTAATTGAATGTTGAATTTGTTTATTTAAATCGGTAATTCAAAGTCGTATATGAATGCAGGCTAATATATGAGAGATTAATTATAATGGTTACTAAAATAAATAATTTCAATTTTGTAAAAATGATAGTCAAAATACTTAGTCTAAAAACGATAGTATAAATAAATACTACTTTTGGTAATACAAATTTATACATTTTAAATCATATTAATAAAGAAATATGATTTAACTTTAAAGTGAACAATTGTGATGTAGTCCAAAAAATATTACAGGGTAGTTTATCGCTTCAATTTATTAGGTTATTTGAATGTTTTCTTTGTCAACAAATCCTCGCTAACAGTTAATATAATTGGTTTCAATTTTTTTTTTAATTTTCCTATGTTATTAATAGAATACTTGGTAAATAAATATATAACATTATTTTGTATTATAACATTGATACAGAATATTTAATTACAAGATAGTGTAAAACGAAAACAATGAATAATGTAGTGAATATAATTAATTAATGAATTTGAAGGGATAAATTTTGCATTGTAGAAAATAAAGGCAATATAAGTAATGAAATTATATCTCTTTTTAAATTTTTTTGATAATGAATAATTTTTATTGTAGAAAATAAAGACTATATAACTAATAAAATTATATCTCTCTTTTAATTTTTTGATAATGAATAATTTTTGTTGTAGAAAATAAAGACAATATAACTAATTAAATTTTATCTCTTTTTTTTTAATTTTTTTTATAATGAATATTTTTTTTTGAATAAATGCATTGTAAACATCTAAATTAAAGAAATGCATAATTTATTTAATTTAATAAGACTATAAAAGTAATAGAATGAGTACTTAATTTTCAATAATATACTCTAACATATTCTTAGTATATGTTTAACAATTATACCAACTCTGATTACAATGAGATTCGAACCTAAGACATTTCTTATAGAAATTAATGGGTACGTTAAAAGTTAACGGATTATTCAGTTACTAAAGTTAAAAGTTAACGCAACGTGGTTATTTAAGGGAAGAAAATAATATAATAGAGGGTAAAGAAGAAAAATCATAAAAGATTACTAAAATCAAAATAATATGAAACATTCGTTTTAAGTAAATAATTACACTAACATTTTTTTCTTCCCATAGATGTAGAATTGTAGATAGATGTAGATGTAGATATTATATATATGCTCAACAGTGATGAGTGTTTTTGTGTTTCAAAAATGTTTTCTTTCAAGAAATTTATCGAAGCCACATAGTTTCCCTAACTAAAACAAAATACATTTCCTAAAATGAAAATAGCTAGTCAATTAATCATTAATATTTATACACATTTAAAGGAAAAAAATATTTACGAATACACAATTATATATTTATTTGTTATTTTTCTCTCTTTTCATATATAGTATTTTGTTTTCCTACCTAACATCAAATTAAGTAGTACACACTTTTGTTCAAACAAATAAAATTTTTAAGAATTTTATTTTCTTTGTACATAATTATATTTCTTATTTTGTGGAGAAAGAAAAACAGTAAAATAATGCATCTCAAAGCAAGAATTTTTCTCTTTGAAGGAAATCCAACATTTTGCTTAAAAGTAGAGCATAGAGTGTCTCCTAGGTGTTGTGAATAGGGCAATGCAGAAATGGAATATGATGAGACATATGCATGTGAATTTCCTGTGTCTAGGAGTTGGAAGGCCTACCTAACAAGCAACTTGGGAGAAAATAATGGTAATTCCTAATCTTATTTTTTTTCCTACTTTTTAAATTATATATATTACAGAGTATTATTTTACCAGTGTAATGCACGGAAACAATTATGTTACAATAAAGTTAAGAGATAAATTAGAAAGATAAGAAATAAGTGTAAAAGTGTGTTAAAAAATTCCGATTAAATAGTATATTAAAGATTTACAAATTTAAAAAAGTTTTCTTATATACCATGTTTAAAAATGTTGAATTACATTGAGAATTATTATATGTGTCTTTTTTTTAATGTTGACCTGTAAATTCATATTAGCGGACTTATATTGCCCATTGCGCGGAGTTAAGGTTATTTGGTTAATTAGATTATTGGAAGTAGGAGTCATAGTGACTAATTTGGTCTATTGCTTGACGTAACACGTAAAAGAATACTATGGAGTGGAGGGTTATCACGATTTCAAACCTTCCAAGATTGGGTACTTATATAGCATTGAAATCATTACAACTAATCGTAAAGTGACACCAAATTTAACAATGTTTTAAATTTGGTAAAGTCAAACTATATTTTAAGCATAAAATATGACCGTTATTAATCGTTATCATTATATTTTGAGCATAATTCATTCATTACTACTCTCTCCGTCCCATTTTATGTGTCTAGTTAGGTTAACGATGCTTGACTGAAGTTATTTTTAATTCAAATTTTCATAATATTAAGTTTAGTATATACAAAATTTATATATTTAGAAACTACACTAAAATACTATTAAACACAAAAAATCAAATTTAAAAATAAGTAAAATATAATAAAGAAAATAAACAAAGAAGAAAAGAATTTGTTTGACCAATAAATAGTAAGTAGGACAGATAAAATGGATTCAATTATCGGTACAATTATACATTAAAATATGGTAATACAATTCCTAATAAAATATATTCTCCCCTACTTTCTTATTCATCATACAATTCTAGATTAAAATTACTAATCGTAATAATACAGTACATATATTTCCCTGCAATGCAATCTATACTATTAATAAAACAAAACCATACATTTTAACTTCTTGCCCAAAACACTCCTAGACTATTAAGATTTGCGTAATATTGTAAAATTGTTAATACAATTCATATTCATACAACAATTGTATATTAAAATATGGTAACACAATTCCTAATAAAATATATTATTCCCTACTTTCTTATTCGTCATACAATTCTAGATTAATATTACTAATCGTAATAATACAGTACATATATTTCCCTTGAACGAAATCTATACTATTAATAAAAACAAAATCTTTCATTTTAACTTCTTGCCCAAAACACTACTATATTATTAAAGTTTGCGTAATATTGTAAAAAAATATAGTAATACAATTCCTATTCGTACTAACATTGTACATTAAAATATGGTAATACAATTTCTAATACATTATATTCTTTTCTACTTTCCTATTCTTAATGCAATTCTAGATTAAAATTACTAATCGTAATAAAACTGTACATATACTTTCCTGCAACGTAATCTATATCTATATTATTAATTAAAATAAAATCCTTCATTTTTAACTTCCCGACTAAAACACTACTATATTATTGAGGTTTGCGTAATATTGTAAAATACTAAAATATGATAATAAAATTTCTATTCGTACTACCATTGTACATTAAAATATGGTGATACAATTCCTAATAAAATATATTATTTCATACTTTCTTATTCATCATACAATTTTAGATTAAAATTACAAATAGTAATAATATAGTACATATACTTCCCTGCAACGTAACGTAATCTATTACTATAAATAAAAACAAAATCCTCCATTTTAATTTCTCACCCAAAACACTACTATACTATTAAGGTTTGCGTAATATTGTAAAAAATATGGTAATAACATTCTTATTCATATTACTATTGTACATTAAAATACGGTAATATAATTTCTAATACAATATATTCTTTTCTACTTTAATTTCCTATTCGTAATACAATTCTAGATTAAAATTACTAATGTAGATGGACGGTTTATTTGTAATTCCAAAAAAAAAAAAAAAAAGTCTATGCTTCCACCTCCACGAATTATTACTACTTTTTAAAATGTAAAATGTCCTAAAACTTTAATTTCCATATTTTTTGACATCTTTAATTACTTGATTCATCTTGTACATTTTCTAAGAAGTAATTGATGAATAGAATAACCATTGGACAGTTCATGGTGTATGTTCAATAGTATTAATAATATATTCATGATAGGAAATGCTATAAAGTTTTTATTTATTTATTTGTTTATTTATTAATATTTATGGGTGATTCCCTCAAGGAATTTGATCCATTTACAAATCTCCAAAGAATTTGTTGAAAATTTAAAACAAATCTTGTAGGAAGGGAAAGTAATTTCGTTGTGCAAACCTATCGCATGAGGTTTAAGTCGTGCGAGTACAAGTACATTATAAAAGCGAACAATGACACTTTGATTAGTGTTACGGATTAAAATTAATCTGATTTTTTCAAACACATGTTTAAAATCAAGGATTTTGGGTCGTTGAAGGCTCTTTGAAGTGTAGATAGCAATAAGCTAATTGGCAACTTTTTTATTACAATTTCATTCTACATTGGGTGTTATTTACATTTCTTTTTTATATTATAATAATTCATTCATAACTGCCAACTTAAAATGGTTTGGTTGGTTTTCACAGATTTGATTGTCTGTGTTGTTTCCATTACTAAGCCAAAAGTTATCAAATTCAATAAAAAACCTCAAAGGTTTCATCATTGAAGATTGTCGGTATGTTTTTTTTTTTTTTTTGGGATGGCTTATTTATTTCTATGTTATACATATAGCCTTTAGCACGTTCACTGTTGTTTTTACTCAGGGAGAGTCGGTTGACAATAACCCTGTGAGACGAGCACGTTCACTGTTGTTTTTACTTTTGTTTCAGCACTGCATACGTGCATCTACACATTAGCTATTAATTTCATGAATTGCACGGGTGAAAATACTAGTTGTGAGAATAATGGAAACAAATTCAATGGGAAAATTCCTTGGAAATTCTACATAATTTTATAAGAAAATAATAATTTATTAATTATTATTTACACCAATAATAATAATTCAAATACTGATTTTACACCTATAATAATAATTTGAATTATACACACGCAGAATAGTGATTTTGCGTAATAGTAATTTTGAAGATTCCTTTTCCAATTTATTTGCATAAAGATGGATTCCTTAATTTATTTGCGGAGTTAATTCCAGCAATGGTCCCCCGACTATGTTGATTTTCCAAAATTGTTCCTCGTCTTTTAATTTGTACAAAAAAGACACTTGACTTTTGAAATTGTTCCAACAATGGTCCTGCCGTCTATGTCTAGTTAGTGAAGGGTTAAGTTTGGGGTAAATTCGTCTTTTCATTATAGGGCCTTTTTCGTCCTTTTGTTCTGACTTCTGAGTATAAATGCCAAGTATACTATATTCATTGAAGTAAGAATATTGATTTTCATTGTTTTATGCTTTTTTTACACCACTTTCTTACAATAACAGCATAACTTTTAAGCTACAGTGACCTATTTTATGGTGTTATATAAAGCTGAGGATTAGTCATTTGAATATTTTCCGGTGCCGCCGTTGTACGCTGGAACAGAGGTCGTCATCCACCGCCGCCTCTTCGCCGGAGTTCTCCAAAACTGCTGCCACCACACTGACCGTTAACGGGAGAGGGTGTGAGGACGAAACCTGACTCTGCTGCTGGATCGCCGCGAAGAAGACCAGCCGCCTCTGCTCCGCCGAAGGAGACCTGTTCGCCGGGAGGACGCCGCTGCTTTGTCGGAGCTCCACCATAGCAGGCGTCGCTGACCAACGAAGCGAGATGAAGGGAGATGAAAGAGAGTCGGAGGTTCAGCCGTTGCCTCCACCTGCTATGCCGCAGCTTCGACGCCACCATCTGCTGATGCCGCCGTCCGCTCTGCTAGTCCGAACCAGAGACACGAAGGGGAAAGCTTCAAAGCTGTTGGGTTTTTTTTTTTCATTATATGTTGGGGTTTGGTTTGAAGAGACACGAACGTAAAAAAGCATAAAACAATGAAAATCAATATTCTTTCTTCAATGAATATAGTATACTTCACATTTATACTCAGAAGTCAGAACAAAAGGAGGAAGAAGGCCCTATAATGAAAAGACGAATTTACCCCAAACTTAATCCTTAACTAACTAGATATAAACATTCTTGAAACAATTTCAAAAGTCAAGTGTCTTTTTCGTCCAAATTAAAAGACGATGACCAACTTTGGAAAATCAACATAGTCGATGGACCATTGCTGGAATTATGCGTAAAGATGCATTCTTTTTCCTATTTATTCTAATACTAATTTTGCGTAAAGATGGATTCTTTTTCCTATTTAAATACTTCATTATGCTAAACGTATAGCTGTAAACTTCCAACAAAATTTTGCGTCTATAGGCTCCTATTTACACCAAATACTCATGATTCAACTTCAATCGATATTTTTGGACGTGAAATTTCTCCTAGAAACAGAATAAATGCAATCAAGGTTAGAGTGGTGCATACCTATGAGATTCCAGAGAGGAGAGGTGTTGAAACAATCAAGTCTATAGAGTGTGTATTCCATGATGAAGAGGTATTGTATTCATACTATTGTCTGAATATTTTTTTAATTCAAAATGTTTTGTTTATACATATGATTTTTTACTATATTTTTTTTACACTTCAATTTCAATGAACTTTTCTTCATGTACATATTCCCTAAATTTTATGAAGAAATTTAAAGAAGGGCGAGTTTCCCATTTGTAAAAAATTTTCGATGGTTACTAATTTATATAGATACAAAACAACCACTCACAGGTATATGTTGCAGTTCTATTCTAACACAACTGTAAAAGAATTCAAGGATGTAGTTTTCCCTATGCATATTTATGACAAAGAAGATAATGATTTGTTTGAAGATGTTACTTATTTGTCACTTACATTGTATTGTTTTCTTCTCTGTGTAACTTTAGTTAGTTATTTTACTTTTCCTGCCTTTCACGACTTTCTAGATGGAGTCCTATTGAAAATTTGGAGGCTAACAAGCAATGTGATGCAAATTGCACACATTTTTAATATTAAATGATTTAATTGCACAACTTTTTTGTTTAATGGCCTAATTGCAACCATACAAGTTCGACGATCTATTTGACAATTTTTCCTTAAATTTGTAACTTTCAAGTATAAAAATTAGTCCCATAATTATTAGCAAAAATGATAATTTTGGGATATTAAGTTGAAAATGACGAAAATACTCTTAAAAATTTTAGATTTTTGCACGTTTTAAACGAATGGGTGACAGACACGATAAATTTTGGCACTAAAATAATAATCATTGATGAAAATTGGTATAAATTAAACATGTAAGCTAAAATTGTCATTTTGCTAATAATTGTGCGACCAAAATTGATATTTACTCTATAAAAATTATACTTTACTCGTTTGGTCACCCTTTTTGCGCTTGTGATATTTATTTATTTTTTGTTCGTATGATTAAGGTGATTATTACCTCCAACAAATGCATACCACACGACATAACAAGTGCTTGCATTTTTGTTGTAATGGACTTGGATTTCTTCTTTTCTCGGTTTGACAGTGATGCTACTACAACCTCCGGCCACCTGCTTCCTTACCTACGTACGTGGAAGAAAGGATGTCATAGGATTACAATAAATCATATGTTTTTTTTTTATATAAAAATAATTGTTTAAAAAAAAAAATCATCGTCTCCATAGCCGGAGTCCGGAGACGAAGATCAGCTCCTTTTTTTTTTTTCTAATAATTATTTTAAAAAAAATATTTTAAATTTAGGTGACCTGTTAGAAATTGAAAAAATCTGTATATTGAACAAATTACATGAAATTAACTAATTTAGGGATTCAATTGTAATTTTTTAAATTCAGTAACATAATTGCATTATCGTTTATAGTTCGATGTCCTATTTGTTCCTTATTCCAAAAAATATCTAATGAAGACTTTAAAGGCTTCGAGTAAATGGAAAGGATAGGTATGGAACTTCTTTGATAATCGGATCCAAAGGTGTATTAAATACCATAACTTTATTAAATTTTTAAATGATATACTTTTATTGATTTCAATAGATTAATTTTAACTTTTATCATATCACTTCAAACTTTTGTAAATTTAGTAAAAATATATAAACGTCTTATATTACAAACATTTAATACGGAGTAACTTTTATACATTTTTTTTATTTTTAAAAAATTTACAAAAATCATTAAAACTCTAGATTTCAATACACTCCTACAAACTTTCATTGGTTTATATTAATACTTTATAATATATTTATTTTTCAAAAGTTTTTGGCCCTATTTGGTAACATAATTACCCTATCATAGTCTTACGGGAACCTGTGACTTCTCACTTGAAAAGACCACAACTATACCGCTTGACCACAAGGTCAATGTTTGACTTAGTAAAACAATCAATATAGTATTTAATTAATTAGCTTTTTGTAACATCTTATTGCTCCAAAATGCTAAAATTCAAAAGGTTGCTCAAAGCTATTTTTCCGATCAGCTTTTTTAGAAAGTCATTTTGCATGTAATTAGTTATCAGCTATCGGCTAACAGCTAATTTACCAAACACTTTTCTACGGCTATGTTTGGCAAACCTAGCTGAAAAGGTAGCTGAAAGCTAAAAAACTATAAGTTAGAAGTTCAAATCTAAAGAGTTGTTATGCGTAAAAGTGTTTGGTAAAATTAGTCTTTTGATAAACTGGATGATAAATGTAAAAAGACTAAAAAGGACATATTCATAAAATTTAAATAGTTTTAAATTTAAATAGTTTGGTTACGTATTAAAATATAAAATAGTGAAACCAATATGTTTTAATAAAAGATAAAGTAAGAACATATATTTGAAAATATATAAAGTAAAATAAAATATTTATAGTTCATAAAATTAGTTCATACAAAAATTAATGTTCAAACACACAAATATCAAATTGAAATTACAATCAAACATAATGAAGAGAAAATACCAAAAGAATTTTAATTGGGAGGGGTAAAAGATGTCACCATTAAAATAATAAGGATAAACCCAGTAACCTAATAAACTAACAGCTATTTACCAAACACCCCCTTTATCATATACGGAGTATATTTTTATATATCTTAAATAAATTCAAGTATTGCAATTGAAGAAATCAAATTTAGTTTTCACAAAAAGAGTGTATTATAAATTTAAAAATGTTGAAATATTAAATATATCTGCCTTGGGCAGTCCACATCTTTGACTTCTTGGGCAGACTTCTTGAGCAGTGCAGTGTAGTGTCTACCTAGAGCAGTGTAGTTTTATTATGTCTCTTGTGTGTATATATATTAGTGTGTATATCTGAAATAATAGAGAGTAAAGAGTAGAAACATCTTGTAATCTTTGTATAGATCAGAAATATAAATCAGAAACTTTTCTTTCAGTTCTGAACATCAGTTTTCTGCATTTTTTCTGGTCTGAAACATCAGTTTTCTACATGGTATCAGAGCTCAAGTTCTGAAACCTGAAAGTCTTGAAAAATCTCCATTTTCTGCTCTGAAAACCTCATTTTCTGCTCTGCAAGTCTCCATTTCTGCAGCAGAAAATCTCCATTTCTGCCCAGAATATTAGTCCTAAATCAATTTCAGTTCTGATATCCCAGAAAATCTCCATTTCTACCCAGAATATCAGTCCTAAATCCATTCCAGTTCTGATAATCATCCTTCACCAAATCTCTACAGCAGATTTTTTGTTTTGTCATCCCTCACCAAAAAA
>NC_044930.1:22244159-22284072 GCF_003576645.1 Ipomoea triloba | reverse complement strand
AGAATTGCTGATGGATCCCTCTCCAGTGTGATAGGAACAGGATCAGTCAGACTAACTAATGAACTTCTCCTTTCATCCGTTCTCTTTGTTCCTAAACTAAACTGCAACCTACTCCCCATCAGCAAACTCACTACGGACATGAATTGTGTGACTAAATTCTATCCTAATCATTGTGAATTTCAGGTTGTGGGCTCAGGGAAGGTGATTGGCAGTGCTGAAGTTTGTGGTGGTCTCTATATTCTCAAAAACACTCATGAAAATAAACAAGTTCCCAAGTCAGGTTATGCTTTCAATTCTGTTTCTGTTTCTGTTTCCAATGAGAGTCTAGTCATGTTGTGGCATTTTCGTCTTAGACATCCAAATTTTATTTATCTTGAAAAATTGTTTCCTAGTTTATTTACCAGTAAAAAGCCCAACCTTTTTCATTGCAAAGTATGTCAACTCGCAAAACATACTCGAAGCATTTATCCAAGTAACCCTTACAAACCTTCTCAACCATTTTCATTAATTCATAGTGACATTTGGGGACCTTCAAGGGTGAAAAATGTTAATGGTTCTAGATGGTTTGTATCCTTTATTGATGACCACACTAGACTCACATGGACATTCCTCATGAAAGAAAAATCTGAAACTGCATCAATCTTTAAAGTTTTTCATTCCATGATTCAAAATCAGTTCAAACAAAAAGTTCAAGTCTTGAAAACTGATAATGGGAAAGAATATTTCAACTCAATTCTTGGTTCATACTTGTTAGATCAAGGAATTGTCCATATTAGTTCCTGTGTCGACACCCCTCAACAAAATGGGGTGACTGAAAGAAAAAATAGGCACCTCCTTGAAGTATCTCGATCCATCATGTTTTCAAATCATGTGCCTAAACATTTTTGGGGGGAAGCTGTTCTTACTGCCACTTATCTCATAAACCGTATGCCTAGTCGTGTTTTAAAGTTCAAAACACCACGAACTCTGTTCCTACAAGCATTCCCTCATCACTCAGTTTTTTCTTCAGAATTGCCACTTAAAATCTTTGGTTGTACTGCGTTTGTCCATATCTATGATCACAAAAGAACAAAACTTGACCCCAAATCACACAAATGCATCTTCATTGGGTACTCTAGTACTCGAAAGGGGTACAAATGTTACTCCCCATCCACAAAAAGAGTTTATCATACTCTGGATGTCACCTTTTTTGAACACCAATCATTCTTTCCCAAATCTGGTATTCAGGGGGAGAATTCGAGGGAATACCAACTCTGGGAAACACTTCAGGACAACCAGACTACCTCTTTTTTCCCTAATGTCCCATCATACCAGCATCAAACCACTCTAACACAACCAAATTTATCACCTCCATCATCTGGTTTTCCTTTGCCTTTTCAATCAGATGCGACTCCAGAAAACATGGTCTGTCAACCACCATCCTCTCTCCCTACAATCAACCCACCTTCACCTCTAATCAACCACCCATCCTCAGAAAACACGCTACCAAATTCACCTCCTCAAGCACCACTTGAAGAAAGAAACAAAGAACTTCGTGTTTATAGAAGGAGAAAATTTGAAAATATAGAGGCCAACATACAAAGCAAGGACTGTTTAAGCACACATCCGAGCTCACTTGACCTTGAAAATCATGAAGGTAAGGACCCCATGACCAATGCGTTTGTACCTACTACCATTGATAATATTGATTTGCCTATTGCTCATCGAAAGGGTACTAGAACATGCACTAGTCATCCTATAGAAAGGTATGTTGCCTATGGGAAATTAACTCCTATGTATCGAGATTTTGTCTCTTCTCTTGATCTTGTCCAGATTCCCACAAACATCTATGAGGCACTAAGAGATCCCAAATGGAAGGTTGCTATCGATGAGGAAATCAATGCTCTTGAGAAAAATGGCACATGGGTTCTTGTTGACTTACCTCAAGGAAAACATGCAGTTGGATGTAAGTGGATTTTCACTATCAAGTACAATCCAAATGGGAGCATCAATAGATTCAAGGCTCGGTTGGTTGCTAAGGGGTTCACTCAATCATATGGTGTTGACTATCAGGAAACCTTTGCGCCTGCTGCCAAACTCAATACAGTAAGAGTTTTGTTATCACTTGCTGTAAATTGTGATTGGCCTTTATATCAATTGGATGTAAAAAATGCATTCTTAAATGGAGAATTGGAAGAAGAAGTCTATATGGAAATTCCACCAGGTTTTGAGAAGAACTCTAGCGGAAGATTGGTATGCAAACTAAAAAAGGCTCTCTATGGCTTGAAACAATCACCTCGGGCATGGTTTGATAGGTTTGCAAAGTCAATTGTAAAAATTGGATACACCCAGTGCCAAGCTGATCATACCTTGTTTGTGAAATTCTCTTCAACAGGAAAATTAGCGATTCTTATTGTCTATGTGGATGACATAATCCTAACTGGAGATGATTCAAGTGAGATTTCAAATCTCAAGAGATTTCTTGCATCAGAATTTGAAATCAAAGACTTAGGACCCCTCAAATACTTTCTTGGAATGGAGGTAGCTCGATCTAAAGAAGGGATTGTTGTATCTCAAAGGAAGTATATCTTAGATCTTCTAAATGAGACTGGAATGCTTGGGAGTAAGCCAGCAGATACTCCAATGGATCCTAACTTAAAGACAAACCGGAGTGGGGAACCAACTCCAGTGGAGAGGGGGAGTTATCAAAGATTAGTGGGAAAACTAATTTATCTCTCCCATACTAGGCCAGATATTGCTTTCCCTGTTAGTATTGTAAGTCAACATATGCACAACCCCAATGAGGAGCATTTGGAAGCAGTTTATCGTATTCTGAGGTACCTCAAAATGACACCAGGTCTTGGGTTACACTTCAGAAAACATGACAATCGAGACCTAGAAGTCTACACGGATTCTAGTTGGGCTGGAGAGTTGACTGATAGGCGATCAGTTAGTGGTTACTGTACCTATGTATGGGGAAATCTGGTCACTTGGCGTAGCAAAAAAACAGTCAGTGGTCTCTCGGAGCAGTGCTGAATCAGAATATCGTGCACTGGCATTAGGTATATGTGAAGGGATGTGGATTAAAAGGTTGTTGAATGAATTGAAAATTGAGGTTCCTAGATCCTTCAAAATGCACAGTGATAGTCAAGCTGCCATCAGCATTGCTAAGAACCCAGTTCATCACGATAGAACAAAGCATGTTGAAATAGACAGGCATTTCATTTATGAGAAGATGAATTCAAGAACCATTGAACTCAACTACATTCATACAAAGAAACAAATTGCTGACATATTCACAAAGGCTCTACCTAGGACAAGATTTGAAGAATTCAATTCCAAGCTGGGTTTGTATAATATATACAACTCAGCTTGAGGGGGAGTGTTGAAATATTAAATATATCTGCCTTGGGCAGTCCACATCTTTGACTTCTTGGGCAGACTTCTTGAGCAGTGCAGTGTAGTGTCTACCTAGAGCAGTGTAGTTTTATTATGTCTCTTGTGTGTATATATATTAGTGTGTATATCTGAAATAATAGAGAGTAGAGAGTAGAAACATCTTGTAATCTTTGTATAGATCAGAAATATAAATCAGAAACTTTTCTTTCAGTTCTGAACATCAGTTTTCTGCATTTTTTCTGGTCTGAAACATCAGTTTTCTACAAAAAAGATTCTCACTTTTTACATATGTTGCATGGAAACTTTGTTAGGGTTCCATTTCAGAAACTTTTCATCTCTAAAACTCATGGAAATTCATTTGAAACGTTTCTATGCAATTTTCTAATTAATCAAAAGTTTTTAGACTGTTTTTTAATTAATTAAAAATTTAGAAACTTGTTTTCACTTGTTTGACCCACTTTTAAAGTCTTACTCCAATATAAAATTCTAAAACATATTTCTAACCCTTTAAAAAAATGTTTGGCTCAAATAAAAAAAAATATAGAAATGCACTTCCTGGGTTGTTAATAATGTGAGATATTGGTGAGAATGAATTTGCAAATATAAAAGCCATAAACGAATGCACTTCCTGGCTTGTTATGATTAAAAGTGTTTCTTAAAATTAACTTTTTGATAAGTTGATAAATTTAAAAAGACTAAAAATGACATCTTCATAAAAGAAATAGTTTTAAATTTAAATAGGTTTGTTTACATACTAAAATATAAAATAATGAAATCAATATAATTTAATAAAATATAAAGTAAGAACATATATTTGAAAATATATAAAGTAAAACAAGATGTTTATAATTCATAAAATTAGTTCATACAAAAATTATTGTTCAAACACAAATATCAAATTAAAATTACAACGAAACATATTGAAGAAAAAAGGCCAAAAGAGTTTTAAGTTAGAAGCTTAAAATAAGAGTTTATTTTGAAAAGTTACTTTAGGCAGCTTTTCAAAAATAAGCTAGTAGGTTTTTAACATTTTTCTATCTTTATCTTTATTATTTTAAATAAATGACATACTTTACCCTTCCCAATTAAAATTCTTTTGGTCTTCAATATATTTGGTTGTAATTTCAATTTGACATTTGTGTTTGAACATTAATTTTTGTATGAACTAATCTTATGAATTATAAACATTTTGTTTTACTTTATATATTTTCAAATATATGTTCTTACGTTATATTTTATTAAAACATATTGATTTCATTATTTTATATTTTAATATATAAACAAACCTATTTAAATTTAAAACTATTTAAATTGTATGAAGATGCCCTTTTTAGTCTTTTTACATTTATCAGCTTATCAAAAAGCTAATTTTACCAAACACTTTTAAGCATAACAGCTAGCTTAACAACTCTTCAGATTTTAGTTCCGAACTTATATCAAAAAGCTAATTTTAGCTTTTCAGCTTTCAGTTACTTTTCAACTTTCAGCTACTTTTTTAGCTTTTAGCTACCTTTTTCAGCTAGGTTTGCCAAGCATAGCCTAAGTTTAAAAATATTTTGGAGTTTAGACCTTGTATGTTTTTTAATTGACTTTATAGTAATATCATTAAAAAAAAAAGTTAAATATTATAATTAATTTTAACCAAAGAATAAATATTAAAATTTTTAATTTTTAAGTACAATATTAGTAAAATTACATACTTTCCGTTTTTATGATACTTTGATATATTAATAAAAGAAATGTTTCATAGTTTTTATTTCATTTGATTCAAACACTCGCATGAGAAGTTTAACATTAAAATTTTGGATTTAAGTTAAAATTTAATTCATTTTGTGCAAAAGTGTACAATTTAATATTGTCGATTTACTTTCTCAGGGCCCCAACAAATAAAATAACAATCGATAAAAAATTTTACCTCGAAACATAGCATTGTCTTTTTCTTTTTTTTTTTTTCGTCGTTTACTAATTACGTTGGGTGCATGCATAGTAGGTTGTCTAAATGGGAAATGGAAAATACATGCATATATGATGGAATGGAAGAATTCATTGAATATGTACAACTGTGGGTGGTGTGAAGGCATTGAGATTGATGCATCTATTATTTGTTGGGTCAACAAAGTGTTGGAATAAAGTGTGAGCATTGCCATTCTTCAATTATGTCCATCCACTAATCCACATGCATTTCATATTTATTTTTAAAAGGACATTTCATCTTCAAATTATAAAATAATAATAATAAATTTAATTAATATGTTATAGGTGGCGTGCTTTTAATAGTTTTTTGTTAGAAAAGTTAACAGACATGTTTAGTGAAACTACTTTTTTTTTTTTTTTACATTTTTTCCACAAATTTTCAATAAAGAAAAATAAAAATATGACAATTTGAAGAGGCAAAAATACATTTGCCTAAAATAAGATTTCATCAAAAAAGTCACTAGAAGGACCAGAAGTGTCCAAAAATGATAATCTAAAATGTTAAATGATAGTTTGAGAATGAATAAATTTGGAATTACCACCAAAGGCAAAGGATTTTGTTGGAATTAACTATATTTTTTCTTCCAATTTTGAAAAAATAGATAAATAATTCATTTATTTATACATTCTCAAATTTTGAAAATCGAGAATATAGGAAGAAAATTTTAAAAATATAAAAATAAAAAGTTGAAGTAAACATGATAAAATTTCACTTTTAGTTATTTAGTATTGTGATATTAGTATATTTAGTGTTGTATTCATTTTTTCTGATTACATTCAAAAATTTAATTTGTTTGTCATCATAATTATTCGTTCTTTTAGAATTTTGTTATTCCACAATTTAATAAATATGACTAACGTGTAATTTCGGCATTCAAATAAAATAGTTTACAAGAGATAGAGAGAAATTAAATGTTGAGATGCGATACTTGAATGATGAAATTAAATGTTAGTCATATTTATTAAAGATTAGAATGACAAAATTTTAAATAGATGACTAATTATAACAATCAAATAAAAGTTACAGTTGTATTGATGCAAAATTAAAAGAATAGAATTAAATATGACAATGCGACAATAATCGATAACTAAAATTTAGTGTTGTTCTATTAATTTTTTCAAATTACATTCAAAAATTTAATTTGTTTGTTACAATTAGTCATTCTTTTAGAATTCTGTTACTCCACAATAATATGACTAACATGTAATTTGGACATTTAATTAAAATAGTTTACAAGAGATAAAGAGAAATTAAATGTTGGGATGTGATACTTGAATGATAAAATTAAATGTTAGCTATATTTATTAAAGATTAGAATGACACAAATTTAAATAGATGTCTAATTATGACAATCAAATAAAAGTTACAGTTGTATTGATACAAAATTAAAATAATAGAATTAAATATGACAATGCGACAATAATCGATAACTAAAATTTAGTGTTGTTCTATTAATTTTTTTTAGATTATATTCAAAAATTTAATTTGTTTGTCACAATTAGCCGTTCTTTTAGAATTTTGGTATTCCATAATTTAATAAATATGACTAACATGTAATTTCGGTATTCAATTAAAATAGTTACAAGAGATGGGTCACACTTGTGTGAGACCATCTCACGAATCCTTATATGTGAGATGGGTCGGGTCGGGTCAAAACACCATGCAAATGTCTTACGTATGTGTGCAAATGTCATATTATATGCTCACATATAACACTAATCAAGAATACAATTTTTGTTATTTATAAGAGAAAAAGTAATACATTTTTCATAATAAGTAATGTTGACAAGTGTCCTTACTTATAAGGGCAAATATAATACTTTGAGGACAAATGTAATACTTTTAAATCGAAATGTAAAAGTATTGTATTTTCCCTTAAAAGTATTACATTTACCCTTATAAATAAAATTTTTTTTATTCCTGATTAGTATTACATTTGAGCATATATATAAGTATGATTTTGTTCATATAAGTGTTACATTTGTATCTTAACCCGACCTGTCTCATGGTGAGACGGTCTCACACAAGTTTTTGCTACAAGAGATAAAGAGAAATTAATTTTTGAAATACTATACTTGAGCGATAAAATTAAATGTTAGCCATATTTATTAATGAGTAGAATGACAAAAAATTTAAAAGAAATGACTAGTTATAACAATTAAATAAAAATTACAGTTGTATTGATAAAAAATTAAAAGAATAGAATTATATGCAATAATACTACAATCATTAATTTTTCCAGCTCCTCTGTATTTGAATGTAGTGCCATATTAGTGTCAAGATTTACTAACCTCATTTTTTCCAAATAAAATGTAGTTGTAGTTTAATAAATGATTTGTCTATTCATGTCCTGTATTGTGGAATATAATAAGTATTTCTTGGAAAGTAAGTTTGGGGAAAATGGATTTGTCAACTTTTCAATTTTAATTAGTAAAAAAATAAATTAAAAAATGGAAACATTGAATATGACACTTTCCAAGATTTAGGTTTGAGTTCAGTGCATGTATCTGCCTGCTTTCTCTCTCACTTCAACTCTCTCTCTCTCTAACAAATGATATAATAATAGAAAAAATTAAAGAAAAAGGAAAGTGATAAAAGAACCCAACCTCACACATTCACACAAAGATGCAAACAAAAGATGATACATACATAAAGATAATGCCACATTGCCACCCACCAAAAGTCTATACATACATTGTATAAACACACCTTCCCCCATTTTTCCTATACCCAATACCCCCCACCTCCCCTCACCTTCACCAATTTGCTTTCTTTCTTTCATTTCTTTTTTGCCCTGTTTGATAGGGTTTCTTGATGACCTCTTGCCTTCCAGCCCTCTGATGCATCTAGTTCTTGAAGCTCTACTGGTAATCATCATCTTCACGGTTTTGTTCTTGATTCAGCCCTCAGTTTTTGCTCTCTTTGGAGGGTTTTTTGGGCTCTTGCCTTTCGGATTTGATCTCCCTAGGGTTTTCCAGCTGTTGTACCCATGTCTAAGCTCCTTGAATTCAGTGGTAAGCCCTCAATTCTTTGAATTTAATTTTGTTAAAGTTGATATCTTTTTTCTGAGTTTACTTCCCCTGTTTGTGGAATTATTTGATTTCTTGGTGTTTGTACATGGAAAAGGCTTGATTTTGTAATTGAGTTGTTATTCTTGTATTTACTGAAGATTTCTGAAGTTGTTAATCTTCTGAGTGTGTATGGCTTAGATTCGGAATTTGTATTTAAAAAGGAAACTGTTTCTGGTGGTTGATAAGCCTGAAAACAAAGTTTAAGATCTGTTCATAATTTGATGTATACATGTGGATATTATTACTCTGTGTGATGGATCTTTATATGTATATGTTTAATTCTTTCATCATAATATGCTTACATGGTCTGTTGAAAGATTTGATCTTTCTGTGGTTTGTGACTAGAAGTTTGTGATCTGTTTGCTTGCTGAAAAATACAGATTTGTGGTCTTTGACCACCTTTAAACAAGCTGGATTTATCATGGATAATTAGATATGATGTAAAACTTTAGATCTGAAATTGGGAAAATTTGTGTGTGTATCTTGTGAAGCTTTGTTTTGTGTTTTTATGGCTAATGAATCTTGAAATATGAATTCCAGGTGGTGATGATTTTTGCCCTGGAGGGTATGTGTGCCCTAGTCCCATGGACTCAATTCTCTTTTTGTCCCTTGGCCATCAAGTGGATGTGTATTTTCCTTCTCGCAAGAGGTCTCGCATCAATGCTCCCTTTGTATTTAGCGGAGAAAAAGTCGAGGAGAAGAAACAGGCTTCCATTGAAGTCCTCCCCGATGAATGTCTCTTCGAGATTTTCAGACGTCTTCCGGTTGGGGGGCAGGAGAGGAGTGCCTGTGCTGGTGTATCCAAGCGTTGGCTTATGCTTTTAAGTTCAATCTGCAGAGATGAACTATCGACCATCAAAAGCGGTGAGGCTTCAGAGCCCGAGGAAGGGGGCAATGCCACCGCTATGCAAATTGAGCCCATCAAGTCTGATAAGAAGGATGGGTTTGTTCAATCTAATGTTTCTGAAGCCGAGACTGAAGTTCTAGATAACAAGGAAGGCGATGGATTTCTTTCCAGGTGCCTTGACGGGAAGAAGGCTACAGATGTCAGACTTGCTGCTATTGCTGTTGGAACTGCGAGCCGGGGAGGATTGGGGAAGCTATCTATTAGAGGAAATAACTCGTTCCGTGGTGTGACCGATTCTGGCCTCAAGGCAATTGGTCGAGGCTGTCCTTCTCTAAAGGCTCTTTCTCTCTGGGACATATCAACCATAAGCGATGAAGGTTTATTCGAGGTTGCAAGTGGGTGCCATCAGCTAGAGAAGCTCGACCTTTGCCAATGCCCGGGAATTACTGATAAATCGTTGATGGCCATTGCGAAAAGCTGCCCCAATCTCGCTTCTGTAACTATAGAATCTTGTTTGAAAATTGGAAACGAAAGCCTGCAAGCTCTTGGCAAATACTGCCCCAACTTGAAGTTTATTACAGTGAAGAACTGCCCCCTTGTCGGGGATCAAGGAATTGCGAGTCTTTTCTCATCAGCCGGTAACCATCTTATGAAGGTCAAGCTCCAGACGTTGAACATCAGTGACATGTCTCTAGCTGTTATTGGACATTACGGTGAAGCGTTGACTGACCTAGCCCTAATTAATCTTCAAAACATAAACGAGAGGGGCTTCTGGGTCATGGGTTCCGGTCTAGGTTTAAAGAAGTTGAGGTCCCTCGTGATAACAGCTTGCCAAGGAGTTACCGATTTGGGGATTGAAGCTGTCGGTAAAGGTTGCCCCAACGTGAAACAACTTTGCCTCCGAAAATGTACTTTTCTGTCAGACAATGGCATGGTTTCTTTCGTTAAAGCTGCAGTCTCGCTTGAGAGCCTGCAGTTAGAGGAATGCCACCGGATCAGCCAGGCAGGGTTTTTCGGTATTCTCGTGCACTCTGCTGGGAAACTGAAGGCTCTTGCTTTCGAGAACTGTTTTGGAATGAAGGATTTGGCATTTGGGGTTCCAGCATTGCCTCCTTGCAATTCTCTAAAATCTTTGTCAATTCGTAACTGCAATGGATTTGGTGATGCTAGCTTGGCTGTTTTGAGTCGACTTTGCCCTAACGTCGTGCATTTGAACCTCGGTGGGCTTAATGGAGTTACTGATTATGGGCTTCTCCCCTTTGTCCAGAGCTGTGATGCCGGTTTAGTCAAGGTGAATCTAAGTGGATGTGTTAACGTATCGGACAAAACAATTTCAGCCTTAGCTAAACTACACGGGGAGACTCTCGAGCTGCTCAATCTTAACGGTTGTGGATGCGTTACCGATGCAAGCTTAGCAGCAGTTGCAGATTTTTGCTCCGTACTGCGCGAACTTGATGTTTCCAAATCTCGAGTCTCTGATTTTGGTATTGCAGCACTGGCCGGTGGCAGTGCAATTCAGATTAGCTTGCAAATCCTTTCGCTATCGGGGTGCGTTTTGGCATCTGACAAGTGCTTGCCTTACTTGCATAAGTTGGGCAATAACCTTAAGGGCTTGAACATACAGCAATGCGTCGGAATCAGCCACCGCGGGGTTGATTTGCTCGTGGAAAGACTCTGGTGGTGCGATATCCTCTCATGAACCTAATCAGCCATTTGAGTTCGGGATAATCTGAAGTAGTGTCTGTTGTCCAGTTATGTTCTCGGTTTGTAGTTTACTTTTTGGGTCCATCGTGGGTTCTTGTGGTCTGGTGCGTCGGCTCCTCTTTTTCCAGCAAGCGTGGCTGTTTTTCAAAATTTTTGCAGCTTTCACAAGCTGTTTTGAGAATTTTTTTTCCCCGGGTCTCACCCGGGGAGTCTCATTCTCCACAGCCATTCTTCCCTGAGAATACAGATGCTGGCATTCTGGATCAAAGATTCTTGATGGTCTTCGTCAGGTACTAGCTTACATAGTTGCATTCAACCCGAAAAAAAAAAAAAAAAAAACCAAAAAACGAAGAAAAAAAGGAAAAAAAAAAGGTTTTTAGCTTCTAGCCTTGCAATGGTTGTGTATCAATGCTAGGCTAAGGTTGTGTTTAAGGTTATCTAGTTTGTTCAGGTGTGTTAACTTCCTAGTTTGATGTCGAGTCTTGCACGTGGTCGAGCCCTTTTTGGGTCGTTTGCGTGTTGGTTTTGGGTCGTGGTTGGTCGTTCGGTTGTTCGTTCCATCCTCGATTCCATACCCGCGGTTGCTTTTGGCAGTTCTAGGTTTGATGCTTCGCTCCCGGGGGCGTTGGCCGGGGCAGCCACTTCTACTTTGTTTGGCTGCCTCAAACAACCTTTTTGGTTGTTTTTTTTTCATGTTTTTGGCCAACCCCTAGTTTTGCAAGCATCTCTTTGTTTAGCTCAACTGTCCCATGCAACCTCCTTTGTGTTCTATGTAATATTCATGGAAGTGCTCATTCTACCTTGTAAGACTTTGAAAAAAAACCCAAAAATATGTAATAAATTTAGCTTTATTATGTTTGTATATCATTGTGTTTCATTTCTTCAGATTATTATTATTTTTATGATGAGAAAAACACGCTGCCACATTAGGTAAATTATGTTTTTGTTTAACAGTTCATAAATTACACAGAATAAGAAAATCGAATATGGTTGGGATAAAGGAATTAAGGAGGAATTTAAATTATATTGTTTAGTACGGAGAATGAGAAGGAAAGAAGTATAAAATTAAAATATCTTTGTATAATAATAATAATAATAACTAATGACACTTTTATTTTTTTTTTCCTTTCTCTCAAACATTGAATTGATTCATGGGGTATTCAATGAATTACAATTTAATAAAAAGAAGGAATTATAATTATGAGAAATTGTAATTCTCTATTCAACTAAACGCTATAGTTTGTCTTGCCATGAAAAGAAATTTTATATCCAACCAAACACACCATTAGAGGTGGGTTTTGATTCATGTTATATCATTTAAACTTTAGAATGTGAATATTGAAATATTAGAGGTGGGTTTTTTATTCATGTTATATCATTTAAACTTTAGAATGTGAATATTGAAATATTTTATATGTTGAGCATATAATATATAACATTTTTTAATTTGGTATAGAGAGTGTGTTAAGATATATAATTTAATTTGGATATAAAACATTAAAAAGTTATATATACTAGATTTGAAAGGAAAAATTATAGATTTTATTTAAAAAATTCTAAATGTTAGGTTCAAAATATTACTTAAAAATTTAACTTGTTATAAATGTTTTATTTGATGGCCATTAAATCTTAGGACTCTCCATTTGCCTTCCATTATTTCATTGTTTATGTTAAAGGAAATGAAAGGTTGTGAAATGTGTATATATTGATATGGATTGCTTAATGAATGGATGAGCTCTTGTGATCTTGTGTTATTGTTCTTCTTCTCCTTTTTCCCTTTTTTCTACATTATATTATCATATACATAATCTCCAAGCAATTACCGGGCAATCACCACACGAGAACTGAGCTAATCGACAAGCCAAATTACAACACGTTATCAGCACGAGTGTTCTATATCTCCGGTGAACGATCTTACAGCATTACAAAATCATTGTCCACACAATGGAGCATGAATCAACATTGTGTTTGGTGGATAGTGCAACCACACACACTATCCTTACTGATAGGAGGTTTTTTCGTACCTTGAACAAATCAAGTAGTAATATTACTACCATTACTAATGATGAGGTACAAATAGTGGGCTCCGGAAGAGCATCCATCATCCTCCCTAAGGGTACAGAGTTACTAATTGAAAATGCTTTGTTGCCTCCTTATCTTCAGGGTTATATTATACCTATATTCAACCCAATAATTCATGTGTTGCATTAACCATGAAACTAAAAAATCCACATTCTTTTCAGTTGTGGCATGACCGTCTCGGTCATCCTGGGCAGAATATGATGGGTCGGATCATATCTAATTCTGCTGGCCATAACCTTTTAAGATCTCATGTACTTTCGCCAAATATGTTTACATGTGTTGCTTGTGCGAAAGGTAAATATATTGTACGCCGGTCGCGTACTAAGGTTGGACATGAGTCGCCTATTTTTCTGCAAAGATTGCAAGGCGATATTTGTGAACCAATTAGTCCACCTTCTGGGCCATTTAGATATTTTATGGTCCTTATTGATGCTTCCACTCGTTGGACTCATGTTAGTCTATTGTCCACGAGGAACAAAGCTTTCGCAAAATTTATTGCTAAAATTATAGAGTTAAATGCCCAATTCCCAGATTATCCAATTAAATCAATAAGAATGGATAATGCTGGAGAATTCACATCAACGGCTTTCAATGATTATTGTATGGCCTTGGGCATCAAAGTGGAGCATCCTGTACCTTATGTCCATACTCAGAATGGTCTAGCTGAATCTCTGATTAAGCGTATTAAATTGATTGCTAGACCATTATTGCAAAAGTCCGGTTTACCGGTTTCTTGTTGGGGACATGCAGTATTGCATGCTGCAGCTTTAATACAAATCCGACCCACTGCATATCATGATTATTCCCCCTTGCAACTACTACGTGGTGTAGAACCCACTATTTCCCATCTGCGTGTATTCGGGTGTGCAGTCTATACCCCCATACCACCTACAAACCGTACCTCCATGGGCCCCCAACGAAAATTAGGTATATATGTTGGTTATGAATCTCCCTCCATTATTAAATACCTAGAGCCCATGACAGGAGATCAGTTTACTGCGAGGTACGCTGACTGCATTTTTGATGAAGATCATTTCCCGGCATTAGGGGGAGATAAAAGCCCTTATTTAACGAAATGCCGAGAAATCTCATGGGATGAAAAAGATCTTCAGTACCTAGACCCACGTACTAGTAAAACTGAATTGGAAGTTCAGAAAATTATTAATTTGCAAAATTTAGCAAATAACCTGCCAGATGTTTTTACTGATAATACAGGAGTGACCAGGTCCCATATCCCTGCTGTAAATGCTCCTTCGAGAGTAGAAGTCCCCAAGGGATCAGGTATGCACACTAACACTCCTCATCGCCAGAAGCGCGGGAGACCAGTTAATGCAAAAGATTTAAATCCGCGGAAAACAAGAATTGGTAAAATATCTCAGCCACTCCAGAAAAATCTTAGCCGTCCTGAAGACGGGGAACCCAGTGAACCTGCACGTGCTCTAAATAATATGAACACTGGGAATGCGGAACATCCAGATCAGAATATTTTGAGAAATGATAATGATCTGGTTGATATCAATATAGAAACTGCTATAAATTTTGTTGATACAGGAGAAACATATAACAGAGATTTAATAGTCGTCGACGATACATTTGCCTATGCAGTTGCCTGTAATATTCCACATAATAATCTGGATCCAGAACCAAAATCAATAATAGAGTGCCAGAAGCGCCCTGACTGGTTGAAGTGGAAAGAAGCAATTGAGGCAGAGCTTAACTCGCTTAATAAAAGAAAAGTGTTTGGTCCCACCGTACTTACCCCAAAAGATGTGATCCCAGTAGGATCTAAGTGGGTACTTACCCCAAAAGATGTGATCCCAGTAGGATCTAAGTGGGTATTTACCCCAAAAGATGTGATCCCAGTAGGATCTAAGTGGGTATTTGTACGGAAGAGGAATGAAAACAATGAGGTGGTTAGATATAAAGCGAGATTGGTAGCTCAAGGGCTCACGCAGAGACCCGGAATTGATTTTGAACAGACATATTCTCCTGTTATTGATGGCATTTCATTCCGCTATTTAATGTCACTGGCAGTAAACATGAAATTAGATATCCAGTTGATGGATGTAGTGACAGCTTACCTTTATGGGTCACTAGATGCTGATATATACATGAAAATACCCGAAGGTATTCAAAATCCCAATACAAGAGGGAAAAATCGAAACATGTATAGCATCAAACTTCAAAGGTCATTATATGGCTTGAAGCAATCGGGTAGAATGTGGTATAATCATTTGAGTGAATTCCTCCTAAAGAAGGGATATGTGAAAAATGATATTTGTCCTTGTATATTCATCAAGAAGTCATCTAATGGTTTTTGTATTATATCTGTCTATGTCGATGATATGAACATTATTGGGACAAACAAAGATATTATAGAAGTGTGTTCATACTTAAAGGCAGAATTTGAAATGAAAGACTTGGGAACAACCAAGTTTTGCCTCGGCCTGCAGATCGAGCATCTCCCCAGTGGAATTTTTATTCACCAAGCTAACTATGTTAATAAATTATTGGAGAAATTCTATATGGACAAATCTCATCCCCTTAGCACTCCCATGGTAGTCCAGTCCCTTGAAGCGGACAAAGACCCATTTAGACCTAAGGAGGATAGTGAAAACATACTAGGACCTGAAGTTCCTTACCTGAGTGCTATTGGAGCCTTGCTTTATCTGGCTAATTGCACTAGACCTGATATTGCTTTCTCAGTGAACTTACTTGCTAGATTTAGTGCCTCCCCAACCAGAAGACATTGGAGTGGAGTAAAGCATATCTTTAGATATCTCCAAGGGACAAAAGACCTTGGTCTTTATTTTGAAAATAACCAGGACATTACATTGATGGGATATTCAGACGCTGGTTATATGTCTGACCCTCATAATGCTAAATCTCATACTGGTTATGTTTTCCTTTGTGGAGGTACTGCTATATCTTGGAGGTCCGTTAAGCAGACATTAGTTGCTACCTCATCTAATCACTCGGAAATAATTGCTTTATATGAAACCTCACGTGAATGTGTATGGTTGTGGTCATTGATACAGCATATCCATAGCTCATGTGGTACAATGAGCAAAGTTGATTCCCCCACTGTCCTATATGAGGACAATGCGGCATGTGTTGCACAGATGAGTAGTGGGTACGTTAAAGGAGGCCTTACCAAACATATTGCTCCTAAATTCTTTTACCCACATGAACTCCAGAAGAGTGGTGAGATACTCATTGAAAAGGTTCGCTCTAGTGAAAATCTAGCAGATTTGTTCACTAAATCCCTGCCAACATCCACATTTGAGAAATTTGTTTATAAAATCGGGATGCGAAGGCTTGGAAGATTGTTGTCTTCAGGGGGAGCGATAAACGCTAAAAGTATAAATGAATAGATGGTCTTGGAGACCTTTAAAATCTCGAAGATGACGCTCGGAAGGCTTATGGTTGTACTCTTTTTCCCTTAGCTAATTTTTTTCCCCATTGGGTTTTTATTAGGCTAAGGTTTTTAATGAGGCAACCGATGCAACACATCTTTTATACTGCATGTACTCTTTTCCTCGTCTAGGTTTTTCCCACAAGGTTTTTCTAGCGAGGTTTTTAACGAGGCATGAGTATAGTTATTTAATGGCCAAGGGGGAGTGTTATAAATGTTTTATTTGATGGCCATTAAATCTTAGGACTCTCCATTTGCCTTCCATTATTTCATTGTTTATGTTAAAGGAAATGAAAGGTTGTGAAATGTGTATATATTGATATGGATTGCTTAATGAATGGATGAGCTCTTGTGATCTTGTGTTATTGTTCTTCTTCTCCTTTTTCCCTTTCCTCTACACTATATTATCATATACATAATCTCCAAGCAATTACCGGGCAATCACCACACGAGAACTGAGCTAATCGACAAGCCAAATTACAACAAACTTTATCTTATTTTTATAAATTTATACTTCCAAAAATTAAATTTAGAATATAAGTATTGGTAAATATATTTTCTAGATTGAAATCAGAAAATAGAGAATAAAAATAGAACACGGAACATAGGGAAAGAAAACTGAAATCTTATTTTAAATTTTATTTTTGATTTATTTTTATTACATCTATAAAAATCTCATTAAATTAGAATATGTGACATTTTTAAAATATTAAAACAATCATCATTCTTTCTTTCTTCTTTTTTTTTTTAAAGAAAAAAAATTCATTCTTTCTAATCAATTGATCTGTCTCCCAAACAACTCTTGACAGCTTACACGAGATGTCTTGTCTAGGAGTTTGTGATGAACCTAGCTATGGATAAGCCATTAAGATTATTATATTCTAAAAATAATTGTATTATGATATACATTATTATTATTATTTTTGTTCGCAACAATATTATGATACACATGTTCTGTGTGTTATTCCCCAACCCATTTTATGTATCTGCTTCGGTTAATGATGCTTGACTAAAGTTATTTTTAATTTAATTTTTCATAATATTAAATTTAATATTAATATACAAAATTTATATATTTAGAAACTACACTAAAAATACTATTAAACACAAAAAATCAAACTTAAAAATAAGTAAAAAATAATAAAGAAAATAAACAAAGAAGAAATAGTTGGTTTGACTAATGAATAGTAAGTAAGTAGGACATATAAAATGGGACAGAGGGAGTACTATTTATGTTGAACGGAAATTCTAAAAGATTAAAATGCTTTTGAATTTTAGAAATATTTTTCTCACAAATTTATAAAAGCTTCATAAAAGTATTAAAATTGTTTCCATAATTTAAAAAATAATAAAAAGAAACTATTAAACAATTAATATTTAATTATTTATGCATATCCGGAGCTTAAATGATCCTCACTTGGCTGAAGCCATGACAGTTAGAGAAGCGTTATCGTGGCTCAAAGAGAAGGGTTGGCGTCGACTCATAATCGAATCAGATTACCTCAACGTGCATGTGTCACCAACTCAACTCACCCTCGACTGACTTCTCTTAAGCTGGTTGCACCATCAATAGCTGTCCCAGATTGGCTAGGCACTTCAAATCAGTATCCTACCGTTTTACTCACAAATCAACAAATATATTGACCCACACTCTAATTAGGTCGGTAGATTCTCAGACTCGTCCTCACGTTACCTTCACTTCCATTCCTCCATGTATCCACATTTACTTCCAGTTTAGCTTATTTTTGTTTTCAAAAATAAAAAAAATAAATAAATAAATAAAAGGAAATTTACACACACATTACACTTACGTTTTTTTTTTGTTTGTTTCCAATTTCCATGCAATCTTGATTATTATAATTATAGGGAAAGTATTTTTCATTCTTCAATTATATTGTTGCCATTTTTATTCTCTCAAGTGTTTGTCAAGTGGAATTTCCTGCGCCTCAATTATCTAGAAATTGACCTTTTAACCCAACTTTAATAATTCATGGACAATAAAAATCACTTTACATACAATTGGCTGGGGGACAATAGGTGAAAATGAATACAATTGAGGGAAGAATTGAAAAGTACTAATTTTATATAATTTAAGGACAAAAAATGTTGTTTTTCCTAAGGAAAATGTCCAAACAAGTCCCTAAATTATTTAGGAAAAGGGCAGTTCTTTAAAAAATGTGTAATTAGAACCTTTTTACCAATAAATTATTTACTATTGTATGTTATGTTGACATGACTTTCATGTGTAATCTTATTTGTAATTTGTAAACATGAATGTCACGTGAAATGCACGTACGATAACATAACTTGTAATTTTTTTAAAAATACAATAGTCTATGTGACATTCATGAATACAAAGAAACAAAAAGAAGGATTTTGTGCTTAACAAATCCAAATATTTAAATCTCAAAATATTTTGACTAGGGATTCCTTTTGAGATTTCATAATCTTTTGATTCTTCAAATGTTCATAACATTGGTGGCAAATCCCAAGGCAGAAGATTGTGGTGTTCATCAAGAATATTCCTTTTACCTTTGTATAAATTATAAAATAAGTAGAGGATACTATTCTTTGAAAAAAAAATTATATTATGTATGTAATCAATAAAATTAAAAAAAAAAAAATACAATTTTATTAAATACAAACAATTTTTATGGGACCGTTATGCATAATACAAAATTTTCCATGATAACTATAAAAATTTCCCAATATAAATTAATAATCAATATCCACAATTTAATTATATTGTGAATCAAAGTCCACTATTCGCATTGTAGACTCTAGTCTAGATTATGTACATCCAACTAACATATTATATACATTCAGTTGACATATTATGCACTTGTAAATAAATTAAAGGTATATAATACGTTAATTATATGTGTATAATATGTTAACTGCAATATGTAGAAAGTATGTTAGCCGCAGGTACATAATCTGAATATGGTCTACAATATTAATGTGTGATTGTTTAGTATGTAGAAAATTTTCAAATATCTTTTTTTTTTTAAATGAAAAAAAAACAAATTAGGTTCAAAATCATTTTTTTTCAAATTTAATAAATAGAAAAATCTAAAAGTAGAGTCATTTATTTATTTAACTTAACAACTTTTTTTTTAGATCATTTCTTTTCAAATACAAAAAATATAAATAAAGTACTTGCCATTATCATTATTGCATGAATTTTTACCTCACCTATCTATATAGTATATACATATATTTCCATCAACGAACCTACCCACCCACCTATCTTCTCATTACTACAAGCACAACTATTTCTATTACAATAATTGCTTGCTTCTTCCACTCATCTTTGTGTGCCTACATGCCCCTACCACCTATCTATCAATATGTTTTTTTTTTTTGAAAATATCTATCAATATGTTAAGCCCAACTATTACACCATACACAGTAACATTTCAATGCCCAATTGTTATACCATGGACCATGGTTCATATTGCATTGTGAAACCTGATAGAAATTTTTTTTAATCTTCGGTTAATTTATTCTATACCTACAATTAACAGTTTATGTACATGTAAACAAATAACTTGATAATTGCTGACACATAATATGATAACTACAGGCACATAAACTGTTAACTGTAGGTACAAAATGTTTCAACTACAGATACAAAATCTGAATATTATTTTAGGATCAGGGTCTGGTAGGTCCATGGTATAATTTGCCTCCAACGCCATCATTCTATGTAGCATGAAAATGGAAAATCGAGAAATAACAAGTTCAAAAGATTAGAAAATAGAACATGGAAAAAATATATAAATATATTGGACACACACACACACACACACACACACACACACACACACACACACACACACACACACACACACACATATATATATATATATATATATATATAATTTTTTAGTTTCATAATAAAGACTAATGCACAAATAATAGTTAAATGCTGCAAAATTAATTTAAAATAAGAAATATAATGTCCAAAATATATTTTAAAATTTGAATAATTTAGTTTTTTTAAATAAAACTAACTATAGAATTTTCAAAAAAAAAAAAACTATATTAGAATGTAGTATCTGGTCATACATACTTTCTCAGTGGAGGCAAGAGCACAAAGAGTCAACAGTTACCTCCACAGAGGCTCGAACCCACTCCCATCATCCATGTGAGAGTGTTTTCCGAGACACCGGGTGCCACTAGACCACAAGGTCTTTGGCAGCCACCACATAATTTAGTTGTTCACGCTTTTATTAGCACATTCATAAAAATAAAATTAAAAAATACAAAGTAAAAAAATGCTTAGCTTAGAATAATAAAGAAAATTGATTAAAATCAATGTTTAAATCTATATACATAAAAACATAAGTATTTTTCCGCTTATCATATGAAAAAGATTTTTTTTTTTTGAAATTTGAATTTATGCTCCTTTTTAGAAGGATTAAATAATACTATATGGTAATTTAATTTATAGAAATAATTATGCCCAAACTATTCAAAAATAGATGAAAATATATTAATGATTTAGACTCAAAATAATTATAATGATTTAATAAAATTGAATTTAAATTCAAACAATTACAATTGAAATAATTAATTTCAATTGATTAGAATTTAGAATTCAAAATATCGAGTGTGGTATCTTTTGAATTAGAATATTAGTCAATATTGAAATTGGTAAATATAAATTTTATATTTTTTTTAGAAAAAGTCTCTCATATAATCCCATAATTCCAATCGGTTTTTTTTTTCAAACAAAAATTGGGAAAACAAAAATACGAACACAATTATGTTACTTAAATTTAAATAATAATACATGCTATATATGATAATTTAATTTATAGTAATTGTTAGTTGGTTTTACCACTAACAGGTAGTTGATGGCGAGCCAACTCCACCATTAATAAAACTAGTGTAGAGAGATGAATTAGGGAAAATCGAATTTATTTTATCCCTTGGAAGTGAATATTTATACAAGAGAACTTGGTGTCCTAGAAGGGAACTAATTCTTAAGATCTCTCTAATCGTAGTGCAATACAGTGGTTACAGAACAAATAAAAATAAATTTGTTTAATATCGTCCTCAAGGATTAGCGTTTGACATAACTAATGAAACAATTAGGTACAAAGATAAAAGACATTCATTGAAAGTTAAGCAAACATAGAAATAGATCAAACTAATGAAACAATTAGGTACAAAGATAAAAGACATTCATTGAAAGTTAAGCAAACATAGAAATAGGAGTAGAAGAGTATGAAAGATAGGGGTACGTGTTAGCGAACAGAGCTTTCGGTAAGCGTTCGTTTATGTTCGTTGGTTAAGGTAAACGAACATTAACAAACGAAATTTAGAGCTCGATTAATAAACGAACAGAGTCTGAATCGTTGTAATTAAGCTCGTTTGCTAAGAGATCGTTAACAAGCTCGTTTGTGTTCGTTTAATAATGTTCGCGAGCATGTTCACGAACACACACACACATAATTGTAGTTGTTGTTCGTGAACATAGATCATTTCTTGTTTACGAATGAATTGTGATTATGAACATGTGCATATGTTTGGTTATTAAGCGTTCACGAACGTGAACGAATATGTTCGCAAATGTTAATGAACATGTTCGTGAATGTGTTTGTTGAAGTTAATGAACATGTTCGTGAACGTGTTCATTAACGCTAACGAACACGTTTGTGAACGTGTTCGCGAACGTTAACAAACACTAATGAACGCTCAATAACAAACGAACACAGACAGAATTTTCAAAAACCTTAGCAAACGAACACGAACAACTTATATTCGTTTATGTTCGGTTCATTAACGATCCTAATGAAAGATAATGAATTAACAAAGGTAGGGGTTGGAATGAGGAAACATTTGATTTCATGCCAAGGCTAAAGATTAAGGGAAATAAAACTCAATTTCGGGTTCAAAGATTGTCAGCACCAACACAGTGTACTAACATGTGACTTTTGTGATCCATTGCTAGGACAAATGGGAAGACAGTGGTTGTCCCAATTTCATGATCCAATGCTAAGCATGAGAATCATACTTTTGTGATCCACTATAACCTTCAATTATACTTCCTTCACGTCAATATCAGTTTCTCACACATCCTTTCAATATTCTCATATATCTTTCAAACGGATACGTATACCTCATAAATATCCAACCACACATCTTAATTTCTGTCACCAAATGAAATATTAAAAAAAAAAAAAAGATGTGGAGAGGGAGGGGGGGCGGGGGGGGGGATACATTTCAAATTGACACAAAGTAGCAACCATATCAATCTCCAATACATCTAGATCAATAACTTTACTACAAATAGCATTGAAAAAGAAACAAAGTTTTGTTACTACTTGTGTAACATGTTTCAGTAAGATGTTCTGAATATCTATAGGTAACATATGTTGCATTAATACATGACAGCTATGAAACTTCATGCCCACCAACTTAGGTCCTTCATTGACACAAGTTTTTTTAATATTCGATAAATAATCAGAAACCTTCACACCATTTAAAAAAGCACAAAAATTTATTTTCTCTTTTTTGTACAAAGTATGACAAGTTGGAAGTAATTATGTCCGCTTTACCAATTCTTGTGCTGCTAACTTATCTCGTATTCTCATTTCAATCATATCATTTTTAGCATTAATACCATCTTTTGTCTTTCCCTGAATGTTCAACTGTGTCCAAATAATGTTGTCACAAACATTTTTTTAAAAACATGTATCACATCGGCAGTGTCTAATTGATAAATTCTCCCAATATGATAAATCTCAAAGTATAGACCTCTTCTTCCAAAGAGTCTTCTGAGTAATTACATTACAACAACACTAACATATTATTTTAATTTAACTACAGTTTAACTTGACAATATACATTCAATGTATGACAATAAGTTTATTATAGCAACACAATATCATTTTTTGGTGAAACCACGTACAATATTATTCACATGTATTAGAATCACATAGCAAAATATTTCTATATTTTTTAATACATTTTAATAAGAAATGAAACATTGCCTATATAATAACAATATTTTCACTTTAATGCATGGTTGAAAAAATCGCTAGGCGCTCCACGGGCGATCGGGGAGCGCCTAGCGCATTAATCGACGCCTAGGCGCCAATGTATTTTTTTATTTTATTTTTTATTTTTTAAAAATTATTTAAGTATTTTTAATTTTTAAAGACTAATAATTATAAATTATAAATTATATAATACTTTAATAGTTAATACTAAAATACTAAATATTAACCTAAAAAATATCTAGAGTTTGTACAATTTAGGATTATTTTGCTCAAAACGATATTGTTTTGAGTGAAATAACTCATTAAAAAAAAACAATAGTTAATTGACCGACTAGGCGGCCTAGAAGGTCTAGGCGGCGCCTAGGAGGCCTATGTGGTGTTTAGGCGGCCTAGGTGGAGCTTAGGGGGTCGCCTAGCTGGCCAGCCGCCTAGACCACAATTTAAGATGATACGCTAGGCAGTCAACCGGCACCTAACGCCTAGACAGGGATTAATCGGCTCCTAGACAGGATTTTTGCAACATTACTTTTATGAAACTTAAAGCTTATAATAATATTTTCACTTTTATGAAACTTTAAGCTCCCTTTCAAAAAAAAAAAAAAAAAAAAACTTTAAGCTTATAATAATGATGTCGAAAAAAAAAAACAAAAAAAAACAACTGTTCTAAAGCTTGGAGACATAACAATGACACGCTGACTTCCTAACAGATCCCTCTTGATAGAACGCATCATGAGTCAGACTTTGTGAATAAATTTCCAAATGACAACTTAAAGTACAAAATCTTACTATGATAGAAGGAAAACAAAAATGTGATTTGTTACACCTGCAGCATGTAAGGATGATTACGAAAAGCTTCTCCCTACAATACATATTCAGTCTCCAATTGCCAAAAAAAGAGAAAATGAAAGAGCACTTTGAATACAATCAATGACAAAAAAGAGGGATCTTGAATTAAGTTAGTGACTTTCTAATTATCCATAAAAACTTGAACGATGATGTCATGATTCCTCTTCCTCACACGCTTCGGCAGCAGCTATCTTAGAATCCAAATCGTTTATTAACTCACTGCCCACAACCTGTGCTTTATTTACCATGTCAAGTATGTCGGCTGGATCTAAACCCGCGCCACCTCGTTTAGTCAACCCGCACACATGACCTTCCCTGTTAACTGAAATAGACACCGCTGAGCTCATTTGAGATTCCTCTTCCGAGGTCGCATCTACAATGCAGTGCCTTCCAACCTGCAAATTTGTTCAAGGGAATAATGATGATGATGATGATGAGAGATAACTTGAAATCAAAAGTTTCGGTTACCTTTGTCAAAGTGACTATAACTGGGACACCACTAGTGTCAAATTGGACAAATTCTTCATCGCTCACGTCAACTTCTGGCTGTTCATTAGACGAAGGATCTGCACATACTTGGACCCTTGGAATACATGTATTGCTCAAGGCAGCCTGGACAACAATGCAAAAATGCAATCAGCCCTTTAGACTGAACTACCTAATCTGTCATTTCCAGTAAAGTGGTGCGCAGAAGCGCTGCAATGCCAAATGTGTAATTCTGTTGCATGATTATTCTTTACATTATTATTTAAAAAACACTAAGGGTGTGTTTGGTTCATGGGTTTACACACCAGGAATGAGAATCAAAATTATAGTTATTGTTTGGTTGACAACTATTCAAAACACAACTATGGAATTTGATTGCTCCTTCAATTGAAAACCACATTCGCTAAATAAAAATGGTTATCATTTCATCTTATCCCTTCTCATCTATCACCTCCCGATCTGTGCCTCCTAACTACACCCCGTAAGATTTTTGTTTTGATTTTTTGTTCATATTGGTGCTTTGGATGTGTCATTATATTAGAATCAATTGCATTGATTTTTTGTTTTCGTAATTTTAAAACCTTTATTCCCATTATAGGGTTATACATAATCAAACACACACCCAAAAAACTCACCAAAACCCATTACCATTACCAAGTATTTGATTCCTATTCTGATTCCCATGTGTGAACCAAACACACCCTAAATTTGTCAAATAAGACAGAATTGGTTTTTTTTTAAAAAAACTGTTTCTTTTATCAGTTACACTTTCTAATTAAATAAAAGAATGAAGGAAAACTGAGTATACCTTAATTGCAGCACCAAGGGCATCGAGTATATTCCCATCTGCACTGACCACAAGACCATCTATGTATAGATCCCAACAAACTTTTCCTTGCACAACTGAGAGAGATGAAAGATCAATTGCAGCCCCTGCAGTAAAATTTAGAACTATTAGATTAACATAACAGAAAAATACGAGCAAATAGTTCTGGCTCATTGCCCTGCCCTTTCCTGTGCTTGATGCCATTTACGAGACCAAACATGGTAAGGCATCTCATGTTGGTTAATGTATACATACCTGCCCCACTTCTTCCACCAAGCAGACATCGCTGAAGAGCTGTTGAAAGTTCTGCAGACAACTCATCACCCCCTCTGCCCTAAAGGAAATGGTAACAAAAAGGAAAAGCTTGACAATGTGAAGAATGAGGGAAAAATCAACATGAGTACGGTGTTGCATCAAATTCAACAGTGACTAACATATTGAGCAAATCACTAATAACATATGAACATGATTCAACATCAATTGTTAGTTTTTATTTAGACATGATTCAAAGTCAATGAAATTGATTTATGCAAACCTCAAAAGTTGGCTCTGCTGTGGAACTGCAGTCTACATAAATAAAAACCCTTCCCTTGTCGGGGTGAGATGGATTTGGTTTTCCAAGTTCAGCCTGCAAACAGAAGAACAGACAGCATAAAAACCAAGGTTTCACCCCTAATAAATAAATTAAAAGAGTAAACCACAATTTGTAGAAATACTCTGTAATTAACTAACAGTAATTCATTCGAAATGAGAAGTTATTCCTGCTCAGTCCAACAAAGTACCTTGACACTGGCAATGACATCAGTTGCGCCCATCTTAACTCTTGCTGAACCACTTGCCTTTCAGAGAATGAATAAATTATGAAATTACATGTCAGGTGCCTTACATGAATATATATATATATATATATATATATATATATATATATATGGAAAAGAGGAAAAACTTACTGTAACTGAAATTAGAACTACAATACCTGAGGGATGACCCCAATTTCAACATAAATGAGTCGATAAGCTAATCGTTTCCGACCATCTGTTCGCAAATCTTGAGCAATACCACCTTTAAGGAAGTTCTTTTCTCCTACAGATAACCCTACCATAGCTGCAGGTCAAAATCACAAATGTAACAACTTGATGGTGTTAATTATTCAGAGCACATCATGCTGTAGTACTTAATAGCATTAAAAGCATGTTACAAACTCTGTAACATTCCCATTCTTAAGGAAACAAACCATCCTGACAAAAAAGAAATTGGAAAAACATTTTATGTGATAGCCACTTTTCAGATCATATTGCTATTAGGGCACAACAAAATGATGTTTTGGTAAATATTTAAATTTTAAGCTATTGAATAGTAGAAACTTCATGCAGTTTAAAGAAAAATACCTAACATAGCATCACATTAATGGCAGCATAAAGTTGATTATAAAGTTTGTCAAATTACTCCCTTGTGCATTTTATAAGGTACAGATTGTAAAGGCATCCTTTGAGTGCATATAAAAAATGATGCACAACTTTAAACAAATGGACAAAATCATTTCCCACATCACCTTTCACTCTTTCAGTACCCAAAAAATCAGACAAACACCTAACACAGCTTTCTTCCTCAATGTCGCTGAACTAACAGAAGTACCACACTTTTTCCACAGCTTTTCTTTTACAACTTCTACTGTTATCTCACCACTAAGACAAACTTAGCATGTCATATATATTGATTATAAAGTGGCTCAACAAAATCTATGAAAGAAGAGGCAGCAAACAAAATCTGTCAAATTAATACATATATCCTCTGAGATTCTGCTGAAAATTATGCTTCCTTCTTTAAAAACTGTTATATGAATTAAGATTTGTTTGTCATATGAATTGCATCTAAAACTTCCTATTCTTCACAACCAGTTGTGCTATGCAACACACAAACACATATATACTTCTACCATCTAACTACTTAAAGTAAATTCAAATATTCAATTAAGACTTATTTTCCCTTTATCCATATACTTCTGTTAGCACCATATCTTCTCCTAAAATGAAGTTAAACATTTCATTTCATATTCTTAATTTTAGTGCCCACTCTACTGCACAATTACTACTACAGCTCAAATTTAAACTAAAGTTGACCTTAAATCTTGGAGCTTTTATTGATTCACCTTAAAGTTGAATGATTTCCCGACTTTCATTCTTTCTTATGACTGATTTCAAAGCTAATTAGAAGATAATCAAAATGGCCAATTGTCTAAGGCCCTACCTCTAATGTTATAAACACAATACTCCAATTATTCATCCATGAATTTAACACAAATTTAATTTATGTATAGCTAAGGAGAGAAGAGTTTCGAGTTTGAGAGAAACTACAAGGTGCAGAGAAATAATTTCCGGCAAAGATGGCACATTTGGCTTCCCTAGCATGCTTGGAGGCTGTCTTGAAAATTCTCTATACAAATCTAATTATCAAATCTATGCTTGCATAGCTAGTACTCAAGGAGTACAATAGAAATGGCAATGGGGCACTGCCCCTAAATTCCCACCCCATTCCCTGTTCCCAGCCTGTTGGGAAAAGAAATCCCCTCCCCATTACATTCCTGCCGTAGTGAACTATCAAGTCAATATGGGCTGGCGGGGTGGGCCAAAAAAGCCCGCTCCTTGGCGGGCCTGGGTTTTACTGGCCCAGACCGCCCCACCCCTGGCCCCGGGCCTAGGCAGGCCCCAGCCACACCACCCCCTTTTTTTGTTCTTATACATATATCATATATTGTGTCATTTATATCACCTTCTAGGAGTCTCCTACTGCTTTACATTATTCCTTCACAACAATGCTATATAATTAAATAAACATGAAACATAACAAGACTTCATTTCAGAAATAAATATTGATCACCCCAAAAATGGCCAGCCCGTCCCGCCCCGCCCTAGGCCTGCGGGGGCCCGCCAAATCCTACCCACCCTCTTTTTTTTTTTAAATACTAAGTAATAGTTTTGAAGAAGATAGTTCAGAACAACAGAATTAGTTCATACTATATTGAAATTCTCTGGTTCAAGATATTTCATCATAAGTATAGAATTCAAAAAGTAAGTTACTGGTATAGATTTTGCTAAATTGATTCCCCTTTTATGATTAGAATGCAACTGATAGAAGTCAGCATCTCGATAAAAATAGCAATCAATTTAATTTGCTGTTCGCCTGTTCCAGCAGTTCAAAATGACAAAGAGAAGATATGTTTGCACAAAGCAGTCCAATAAATATAAATTTCAATTCACAAATATAAATCAACTCCTAAATCATACATCACGCAACCCAAGACCTAGAACTACAGGGTACAGCCACCTTCAATCAAGAGACATATTACTAACTGTAAACTACTAAACTACGGTCTAAAAAAAATCAGTAAACTACTACTGTAAGTCTCAAGTCTGTAAACTACGGAGTACTAAACAGTCTAAAAAAATATATAGAACACTGCAGTCCGCCAACACTGGAAAAAAAAAAACTAGCAATTAAAAAAACATTCAATAACCTGTGAAGCCAGCTGACTGCGTCGCCGGTGCGTCTTGGACTCTTGGTCTGCGGTGTCGCTGAATCCGGTTGGGCGAGTGGGCGGAGTGGCTGCGTCGCCGGTCGCTGTGAGAGGTCGCCGGTCAGCGACTCGCCGTCTACCGTCTAGGGTCGTCGCTGCTGGGAATTAGAGAGAGGGAGAAAGCGAGAAACGGCAGAAGAGGTGGGATTCTGGAATTAGGGATTTAGGGTTGGAGAATTGCGGCTGGTCTGGGGGTGGTTCTTTTACTTCTTTAATCTCTTTATTCTTTATCTTTATTTCTTTTAACTGAATTTTTTTTTTTTTGAAAGACTTTTAACTGATTTTTTAAAAAATAAAAAATAAAATAGGCGGGAGCCCGCCGGCCGGCCCCGCGCTAACCTGCGGGTTAAGCGGGATAGGCTAAAAAGCACTCTAAAATGGGCTTCTAAAACTCGAGCTCGCCTTGCCCTTTTGATGAGGCGGGACGGGTTAGCCCAGCGGGTTAAATCCGTTTTGACAGCTTTAACTGCATGGGAGAGTGGAGACGTAATCTGCGCGGAGAACACCAGAGAATGGAGGTCAGAGGAGGAGGCGTGAAGTTTGGAAGAGTGAAGACTATCGCTAGGGAGCCTAGGGTTATGGTTATTAGAATATGGGAAAATGATCAAATAAATTCTCTAACTTGTGTAATTAAATTCTTAATTATTTTTTTGGGAGCAAAAAAAATTCATAAACTTTTTAAAAGTGTAATTAAACGATTCAACTTGTTAAAATTGATCAAATAAATTCAAATTACCGATAACAATGGTTACCGGTTAAATGGTAGACCTCAAATGTGGTTAAAAGGATCATTTGGGGTTTCAAAGATTTGAAGCAAAAATCATGCTCCAAATCGATGATTAGCGAACATTATATTTCACTTTTTTTATTTGGTCAAAAAATTGAATATGGTCAAATTCTTAAATATTGATAGATCAACCAATAACACATTTTGTTTGGTAAATGGACCTAATAATAGTTTGATTTTAAATTCGTCAGAATTTAATGCAAATATAGTGTATCAGAGAAATATGGAACCAATTTTTTAAAAAATATTGGGATTTATATGATTTATTTTCCTAAAATAAATCTCAAAAAGAAAATTAAAAATTAAAAACTAAAAGTGAGAAAGAGGCAACAGAATGAGAAGAGAATGGATCTTTGTTATGACATGAGATTATGAGAAGGGAAGAGGATATGGTGACTTGGTGAGTCTGAGCCAGGGAAGAAGGTGATGAAAATGCTGGCAAGAAGGGCTTCTGCTCCAACCTTGAAATCCATATGGGCTAAAGGCCCTTCTTCTTCTTCTTCTTCTTCACCAAACCTACACACCCTCAGAACCAAAACCTCTCCATTTTCTTTCTCTCCCCACCACCCTGTAACGATCAAGAAAACCCTATCCAGAACTGCTTCTGGGCTTCATCTCAGAGCCATGTCCACGTCCAAGACCAAGCCTTTCCACAATGGGTATTCTCAATTTGTGTCAGAAAATCAAGAAAATGGTTCTGATATAAGTTTGGGATGATGAGTATGAGCATGAGATGGATGAGATGTTGCATTGGATGAGAGATGCTCTGCTCCGGTGGATGCCTGTGGAACCACTGGCGGTGGCGGTGGCAGTGGAGGCTGTAATGGCAGGGGAGGTAGCAATGGCAATAGTTATGGTGGTTCTGGTGGAGATGGAGATGGAGGTGGTGAGCATGAGTAGGTTCAAAGTCTTGACTCTTGATGAATACTATCAGAAAATAATCAAGATAATCCTGACAATCCCCTCTTCCTTGGTAACTATGCCAAATTCTTGAAAGAGGTAACTATTTTCTCCATTGAAACCATTTTCCATGTGTATAGTTGTGATATTTGAAAAGATTTTGTGAATTGTAGGTGAAGTGTGATTTTGTGAAAGCTGAGGAATATTTTGGAAGGGCAATACTAGCAAATGCAAATGAAGAGAATATCTTTGCCCTGTATGCTAATCTCATCTGGTATTTATACAAGGATGCTCGAGCAGTCATATTATGATCAAGCTTTGAAAACTTCTCCAGATGATTGTTAAAATTCTACTTGATTGGTAATTTATCCATAGAGGGATATTTTCTCCATGTTAATTTCTACAGTGATTCTTGGAGTGAAGTAAATCACATACTAATATAGAGTAATTTCTGTGCAGTAATTCTTATAATTTGCCGTATTTCAAACAATATAAAGTGTGTTAAAATTGGACATTTTCCATTGCATTGGGTTCTGTAGAAAGCTTAGGTAGAAGAATTCACCCACCCAAGGTTGTCCACAGTACCATGGAGCAGTTGGAGATGTTTGTTTACTTTTTAGGGGTAAGTGGTTGGAGCAGCATGGGGACCTGGGTCGATGGACTATACCTTGCAGAATAAGTACTACTAGTAAATTATTGGTGCGATGCACGGATTATTTTTTATATTATATATTTAAGTAATAATGTTATATATTTATTTACCAAGTATTTTATTAATACTATGAAATTTTTTTTTAAATAATTTGAAGCTAATTATATTAACTACTTGGGGATTGGTTGACAAAGAGAGTACTCAAATAATAACCCAACATATTGAAGCGGAATCACTCTATTTTACTCTTATTGAATTAAATAAATTAGTAGTTACACCAAAAAATGATACATATGTATTTCTTTAATACCATGAAAAAAAATAAAAAAGAATAGTTTGAAACCAATCATTGGGGGATTTGTTGACAATAAAAGTACTCAAATAACCCATTACCCAGCAAATTGAATCGAGAAACTACCTTTTAATATATTTGGAATACATAATATTTTAAATTTTTAAATTTTTATTAATTTATTTAATTTTTTTTCTTAAACTAGGGATTTCTTTATCCACAATAACTCATTCAACAATAATGGTTGAACCAAATGAACCCTAAGCAGAACACCTAAAGGAAGGTCCATAGCTCTTATATCATAATCTCATTGCATGACGTTGTCATCTATGCTACCAACAATAATCGAATTGCAAATAACACACTACCAACAAAAAGGAAGAAAAACAAATAGTAAAAATGAAGACCTTGTGGTCTAATGGCACCCGGTGTCCCGGTTTACACTCTCACATGGATGATGGGAGTGGGTTTGAGTCTTAGTAGAGAACAATGTTACTCAGAAAGTAGCTATTTATTTAGACTATCGATTTTACAAGGTTGCAAACAGTTATTTTAGTAATAATTATAATGAATTTTCTATATTATCTCGGATTCATATACTTTGAGTTAGATATTTAAATAAAAAAATTTGACATTCAATTACCTATATATAAACTTCTCCTATATAGTCTTGCATTGATATACTTTCAAATATTTATTTAAATATAAACATTGATATACTTTCAAATATTTATTTAAATATAAACATTGGGCATTAACTCAATGCGCGTATAAAACTAGTATACTATCTACTATACTAATAAGAGCCAAAGAGAGTTAGGCCTAAAATAGGTAGAAAAAATGGCGGTCGAATTATTTAATCAAATGGATGGTTCATTCAGATAAATTATTTAATCAAATAGATGGTTAAGATAATTCAGATTAGTATTATTAATAGAGATTACCTAATTTAACCTTACTTTTATGATTATCCGTTAAGTTTTCCCTTAAATATTATCTTCCCCGTTAATATTGTTAACTTTTAACTTACACATTAATCTATATTAATAATCAAATAGATGGTCAAATTAGGTTAAATTAGGTAATCTCTATTAATAATATTAATCTATTTGATTAAATAATTTATCTGAACCATCAATTTGATTAAATAATTTAACCGCCATTTTTTCTACCTATTTTAGGCCTAACTCTCTTTGGCTCTTATTAGTATAGTAGATATTCATTACATTGTCCATTATCTTATTTTTACAATATCTTGTAATTAAATATCAAAGTTATAGTACAAAATAATGTTATATATTTAGTTACCAAGTATTTTATTAATACTATGAAAACAAAATTTTAAAATAATTTGAAGCTAATTATATTAACTACTTGGGGATTGGTTGACAAAGAGAGCTAGTACTCAAATAATAACCCAACAAATTGAAGCGGAATCACTCTATTTTACTCTTATTGAATTAAATAAATTAGTAGTTACACAAAAAAATGATACATATGTATTTCTTTAATACCATGAAAAAAAATAAAAAAGAATAGTTTGAAAATAAAAAAGAATAGTTTGAAACCAATCATATTAACTACTTGGGGGATTTGTTGACAATGAAAGTACTCAAATAACCCATTACCCAGCAAATTGAAGCGATAAACTACCTTTTAATATCTTTAGAATACATAATATTTTAAATTTTCAAATTTTTATTAATTTATTTAATCTTTTTTCTTAAACTAGGGATTTCTTTATCCACAATAACTCATTCAACAATAATGGTTGAACCAAATGAACCCCAAGTAGAACAACTAAAGGAAAGTCCATAGCTCTAAAGGAAAGTTCATAGCTCATATATCATAATCTCACGTTGTCATCTATGCTACCAATAATAACCGAATTGCAGACAATGACAATGTTACTCAAAAGAGAATTAAAAACACTTAGAAAAATTCAAATTAAAAGTAGTAATTTAGACTATCATTTTTAGACCAAATATTTAGACTATCGATTTTACAAGGTTGCAAATATTTATTTTAGTAATAATTATAATGAATTTTCTATATTATCTTGGATTCATATACTTTGAGTTAGATATATATTTAAATAAAAAAATTCGACATTCAATTACCTATGTATAAACTTCTCATATATAATATTGCATTGATATACTTTCAAATATTTATTTAAATATAAACATTGGGCATTAACTCATTTGCGCAATGCGTGTATAAAACTAGTAATATGTAATAATAATTGATTGTTAATTTTATAAAAATATATGTGGTAATTAATAAAATAAATGATTTTACTAAAATAACCTTTATTTTGAGCGAAAAAAATTGGTTTATTATATAGATATAGATATATTAGCCAGGTCCTCAACAAATACACAGATGCATTATCCTAGAAATCATTTCTAGAAACTCTTGATTAGCCTTAAAAGTGAAACTTCACCAATCATCTGGTGCAGCAGTAGCTTTTGATGCCCACATAAGCATAACTAACTGATCCAGTAGGCAGTATTTAGAACAAGAGATCAATGTTCGAAATTCGACAACATTATACTCAAAATAAACAGATCAGATCCCTTATGCCCACCCCTAAACTATTAAGTTATCATAATTTATATCATTTCAAATGCTCTGTCGGATTGAGATGTGGAAAGATTGAGAATTCAACCTTTTGGGACATGCAATAGCTTTTGATTGTTCCCACTAGCACCATTATGCTATGGTGGAACATATGAAAAGATGACAACTGCCTATATAAGCATATGGGGACAAGCCCCGCGTTTGAATCTCCATGCTACTCGAGCTGCATAAAATATTAGGCTTGCAAAATCATATCAATATTTCTCCCAAATACACCGTCTATATGAAGGGAGATGAGAGAGAATTGATGAGGCTCATGCAAAGATATTAACCAAATATAGATACACTGCAAATGCAATTAACAAACAGTAGTTCTCTAAGCGTACATACACAAAATATAACAAAGAGTCCTAGTATAATACTACTACTAGACTCCTAACAAAATCCCCTCTCTATAAGAGATTATATTGTGAGAAGGGAAGGGGCTATGATGAGTCTGACTATCTGAGCGAAGGAAGAAGGTGATGATAATGCTGTCTGCTCCAACCTTGAAATCCATATGGGGGGTTAAAGGCCCTTCTTCTTCTTCTTCACCAAACCCACACACCCTCAGAACCAAAACCTCTCCATTTTCTTTCTCTCCCCACCAATATGTAACAATCAAGAAAACCCTCTCCAGAACTGCTTCTGGGCTTCATCTCAGAGGCACCCTCACGTCCAAGACCAAGCCGTTCCACAATGGGTATTCTCAATCTCAATTTGTGTCAAAAAATGGTTCTGATATGAGTTTGGGGATGATGAGTATGAGCATGGGATTGAGTTGGATGAGAGATGCTGCATTTGATGAGAGATGCTCTGCTCCGGTGAATGCCAGTAGAATCAGTGGCTGCGGTGGGGCTGGAGGCTATAATGGCAGTTATGATGGTCCTGGTGAGAATGAGTGGGTTCAAAGTCTTGATGAATACTATCATAAAATAATCCAAGATAATCTTGACAATCCCCTATTCCTTGGAAACTATGCCAAATTCTTGAAAGAGGTAACTATATATTTTCTCCATTGAAACCATTTTCCATGTTTACAGTTTGTGATATTGTGAATTTGTAGGTGAAGGGTGATTTTGTGAAAGCTGAGGAGTATTGTGAAAGGGCAATATTGGCAAATGCAGATGAAGGGAATATCTTTGCCCTGTATGCTGCTCTGATCTGGTATTTACACAAGGATGCTGCTAGAGCCGAGTCATATTATATTCAAGCTGTGAAAGCTTCTCCAGATGATTGGTAAAATTCTACCACCATTTTCTGTATTTCCAAATTTTCACATGATTGGTAATTTATCCCTAGGGAGCATTTTTTCTACATGCAGTGATGCTTGGAGTGAAGTGAATCACATAGTAATAGAGAATAATTGTTCTATGGAGAAGTAATTTCTATGCAATTTTTCTTACAATCTGCTGATTTCAAACAATGTTAAAATTGGACATTTTCCATTGCTCCTTTTCTGGGTTGGAGGTCCAACTAGTAATCTGTTATGGTAACGATTATATTTGCAGTGATGTACTTGCTTCATATGCTCACTTTCTATGGCAAACTGAAGAAGAAGACGAAGAAGAAGAGGATCAGCAAATACTCAGATGATAGTATCATCATATCATCAGTTGTTTGCTAATCAAGGATTAGATTATTTTCCCTTACCTATATAGGCATCTCTACATAACTTTCTTTCTTCTGGTTGGTTCGTATATGCATAATATACAGTAACTCCTTTTTCATCCTTCTCTAACCTAAAGATTATTCCTTGTTCTTTTCGTGTTTTGGTCTTGATAATATGCATTTTGCCTCATCTGTCCTTTCTGATGCCAAACACAAAGCTCAAATGGATATGTTTGTTTACTTTTTAGGGGGGTTAGTGGTTGGAGTGAAGATAAAAGATTGCTTGATTTTTTCTAATGACACAAGTGTAGCATGGCTTTTTTAGGTCACTCTTAGGTCCCCACCTTCTATTACTCAAGTACCAACTGAGTTTCGTCAGGTCTTCGATTAAGCTATAACTTCAAAATAAGTATTATATACGAATTTTCAAAACAAAAAAAAAAGTACTATATACTAGCCAGGTCCCATCAACAAATATACAGATGCATTATCTTGAAAATCATTTCCAGAAACTTTTGATTAGCCTTAAAAGTGAAACTTCACCCATCATCTGGTGCAACAGTAGCTTTTGAATTCGGCAACAACAATTAGATAGATTCCGCACTACCATTTTAATATTTGACCTTGTTTGCTAAACTACTAAATTATGTGATTTACTCCACCCAAATGCTCTATTGGACCAAAATGTGTGAAGCCTTAAGATTGGAGATTCAATCTTTTGAGACATACAGTAGCTTTTGATTGCTCCCACTAGCACCATTATGCTTTGGTGGAACCTATGAAAAGATGACAACCGACTATAAAAGCATAAATGAACGAAACACATCATTCAATTTAGTATCAAAACAAGGGGAAACAAGGGGACAAGTCCTACGTTTGAATCTCCATGCTATGAGCTGCATAAAATATCAGGCTTGCAAAATCATACTCCCTCCGTCTCCCATTTTTATGTGTCTAGTTCAGTTAACGAGACTTAACTGAAGTTATTTTTTATCCAATTTTTCATAATATGTTTAGTATTAATATACAAAATTTATATATTTAGAAACCACACTAAAAGTACTATTAAACACAAAAAATCAAATTTAAAAACAAGTAAAAAATACTAAAGAAAATAAACAAAGAAGAAAGAGTTGGTTTGACCAATGAATAGTAAGTAGGACAGATAAAATGAGACAGAAGGAGTATAAATATTTCTCCCAAATACACTGTCGATATGAAGGGAGATGGGAGAGAATTGATGAGGCTCATGCAAGATATTAAGCAAATATAGATACACTACAATTAACAAACAGTAGTTCTCTGTTAATCACAGTTCCAACAGGCCAGTACAGACTGAACATGCTTGCCAAACTTCTGAAACTGATGAAGACTTGGATCTTACAATGTTTCGAGGCAAAATTTCAAAAATATTTTCACAAGAGTAAATATAAACTAGAATACATCTAAAGTTCTAAACCATAAGACTAAGACCAACAAATTGCAAATTTGGTTACCTTGCAATTGCTTGCAGTTCCAAGCGCCACACTCATGAATCTCATAAGAAAATACACATCAGAAACCAAGCCTCATCTCCAACTATGGATAAAACAACACATCATGCCCAACTAGACAGTTTTTAAACCTTCATTTTTTAAAATGAATCGAGCCTTATTCGTATTTTCCAATATTTTAGGCAAAGCGTGATTTTCAGCTGCTTAATAAATGTAACTGGGGCTCCGGTTCTTGCTATTAGTGGTCCACAACAATAGATTCCATCACCATAGTCATCTGTCCTTGACCATCAAAACAAGATTCATCGTTTTGCCTTTGGCTCGGTTTCACTTGGCTCGACAATGGTTGCCTCCTGTTTCTGAACATCAGTTCCGGTTTCATTGATCTCCTTAAATGTGCTATTTTGATCAATGGCCTCCTTGGATAAGCTCGTCTTGCTATTGGAAGATTTCTTTGTTTCACCGGTTAAGTTGGTATTCTGAGATGGCAACTTAGGAAGGGACTTCCGTTGAGTCCTTTTAGCGTTAACAAGAGAAAGTCCCTTGGCAGGGCTATCCCGGGGCCCTTTTTCATCTAAGCTCAACCTACTAGGTCGCACGTTGTTGTCATTGTTCTCTTCCCTACTAGGAGACCCTTTTTTCCGACCAAGCTTGGGAGATTTGGCTCTTGTAGGAGGAATCTGGATCAGAGTGAGATAGCCCAGTAAGGCACTAAAGCTACTAATTCATGTGTCTTATAGAATATGGAGTATCTCAATAGCAGAGCACAAATATTTTGCGTGAAGCTTCTTAATTGGACATGTAAAAAAAAAAATGTAAACCTCACGAACTGTTACCAGAAAACTCTAAAATAATCTTTTAAGTACACTTATATATATTTATAATTTCTGCAATCAATAATACACAAGCTTATTCCAGATTAGCATCTTCGTTATTGGCTTGTGATACATGCTAAGAAAGTCTTATTTTATTATATTACATAGTTTAGATATTAATAAATTACTAAATAGTTATTTAGAAACTAATAAATAGTTATTTAGAAATTACTAAATAATTATTGAACTTATTACTATTAGTCTTTGAATTAGTTTAGGTATATTAATTATTTAGAAACTACCAATTACTTATTCTTAGTTTAGGAACCTTTGTAATCAACCCTATAAAAGGGAGTGTTATTTGGAATAATAGACAAGCCAGAAATTCAATCCCAAAAAGGGTCTAAGGGAGTTTTGGGTCTCAAGCAAACCCAGTGTTATCTTCTTTTCCTTTTCCAACTATTAGTCTTTCTTCCTCTTTCTTTATGTTTTCATGCCCGTGACGTTAAGAACATAACATTGGTTCCGTTGCCGGGCATTGTTTGGATCAGTCTTCTCTGTTGAGTTGATATGAGGCTGATCATCTGCAACATTGGCCTGCGTTGGCATTGTTTCCCCATGTGGGTGATCAACCATGATTATGAATGATGAATCATCCACGTTGAGTGATGTAACGTTGCCATCAGTTTCCTGAATTCCTAAGGAAATAAGCATATTGATTTTGGGTGTTTGGACATTGAGGAATTTTGTAATACATTGCTTTAGGTCATTGGGATGTTCACCCAATTCTCCAAGGCGACTGTCTGCATAGCTCTTTTGCTAAGAGTTTCAACTCATTCACTGATTCTTTGAGAGCTTCAAACTCAGACCGAGTGATGTCCATGACGCCGGCAACGGAACCAATGGTACGTGTTCCCGTCATGGGCAAGAAAACATAAGGAAAAAGAAAGAATAATAGTTGGAAAAGGAAAAGAAGATAACACTGGGTTTGCTTGAGACCCAAAACTCCCTTATACCCTTTTTGGGATTGAATTTCTGCTTGTCTAATATTCCAAATAACACTCCTTTTTATAGGGTCGATTACAAAGGTTCCTAAACTACGAATAAGTAATTGGTAGTTTCTAAATAATTAATATGCCTAAACTAATTCAAAGACTAATAGTAATAAGTTCAATAACTATTTAGTAATTTCTAAATAACAATTTATTAGTTTCTAAATAACTATTTAGTAATTTATTAATATCTAAACTATGTAAAATAATAAAATAAAACTTTCCTCGGAAACTCTTACGATGGGAAATGATAGCAACTCAAAGCGGGAATAGATGCTAAACACTAAGAAATAACCTACGAATCTAAGTGACACGGTGAAAGACATGAAAGATGTGGAATAGCCCAATTGCATTTTAAATAATCATTTAACATCAATAATAGAAACCAGCCAGTTCTGCAAAAAGACTCAAAAACCTTAAAAAATCATACACACCACTATATTCATTAATGATTGTGCGTTTATATTATAAG
>NC_044930.1:22201659-22241659 GCF_003576645.1 Ipomoea triloba | reverse complement strand
TAGACAGCGATTCTGAGGTGATGGTCCCATTTGAAATAACAGAGCTAGATAACCCATGTTTTCCATTGTTGCCTTTCTTTAGTCCAGAAACCACAGTATGTCCAGTGCTTGAAGGCTTCCCATTTTTGAGCTTTCCAGGGGCTTTCTGCGGTTTTTCACTCTTGTGCTCTGCAGAATTTTTAACTTTGGATTCCTAGAAGTAAATAACTTTCACACGTTATGAGTCTCAACAAACAAGATTAGCAATTGAAACAGCAGCTATCCAAATCCCGTCTACCTTAGAACCAGCACTGCCATTGCTATAAACAGCAGCTTCATCGTCCTTCAAAATCAAAGCACTCTCAAAGTTCCCTTGCACTTCTTCAATAGCGGTACTGCCATTGGGTATCCAATCAGACTTGTCAACAATAACTTCTTCCCCAGCGGTTGGAAGTTCTTGCTGAACTCCATTTTCACAGCCCACCACATTCTCAAATAGAGGTATGTTAGTGTCTGTATCCGTCATGCTTTGCAAGTTGCAAAGTTGCAACCACTAAACTACAACCCTGACAAAGAAACACCCCAGACACAAAAAAAAAATTAGAGGAGAATACTATCAGAAGTATACACAACCAATGCCTAATATGCATTCTTCCCATTTCTCTGAAACACTTAACCATTGAAATCTTAAGGCATTAGATTCTTCAATTTTTTTTTTATCAATTCCCTTTTTATAAGGTGTTGGTTAATAAATGAAAGCAATAAGAAAATGCAGGAATACAATGAAAAATCAAAATCAAGAAGCTCAAAATTCCTTACACCACGATGATAAAGGATTAGAAACAATGCATGGAAATGAAAATCACGGATCCTCGCTGGTCCAGACAGGTAAATACAACTTAACCACAGCAACATTATAAGTCTAAACAAACGCCATAAACTATACTAGAAGAAACCAGTTGTATAAAATATGTCATGGAGGAAATGACATTAACTTGTGTTTTAGGGACCAGCAAAACAAAGTAAAAACCCCTCAATTTTCTGCTATCTTTTACTTCCTCAGCTTCAAATTAAATGCTTTGCAACTAAAATCCTACCAAACCATATCAAAGAAGCAAGGATACAACTATTTGGTCCTAAGTTTGTAACATAACTTGTATTAAATTGTCACATACCAAAACATCAAAATCAAATCAAATGAAAGTCATACAAAGGACAATTTTGTGGAAACACATTATAGTTCGCTACACTAGATCTTCAAATCCAACAACCAAAAAGATCAAACCTTTTTCACATCCTTATGTTGGAACTGCAAACCCGAAAGCGCATTCTCCATTTTCGTTACACATAGATAAGCATATACACTTACTAGTATAGAGACATATTCATCAATACATAATGAAGTAAAACACAATGGGCTTACCTAGAACCATAAAACAATCAGAAAGCCAATGAATCAACCATGGATCTGATAGGTGCTAGATAGAGAAAGTATTGCAGTGGAGGGAAGGCTGAATTTGTTGCCGAGAAACTGGAAATTTGAAAGCCCAGAAGAGAATTAGAAATGGGTTCTTTGAATTTCTTCTCTTTTTCCTTGAGATTTGTGGACCTACAGTTGAAATGGAAGAGGAGCTCACTGCCTATTTCTCTCTCTCTCTCTCTGTGTAAGAACTCTCACTCTTTCTTTCACTAGATTCAACCTAGACACCAAAACAGGGTTTTGGCTGTTTAGTATTTTATGAATAATTTTTCTTTTTTTCAATTTTCTTGTTGGTTTTTTTGGCTCTTTTTGTTCATTTGCCAGCGCTGTTCAAATCCATTCCAGGTCACTGTCCTGAGAGAGTGGGAGAGTGAGAAAGAGAGAGAATCTAGTCATCTACTTTCTACTCATTTTTGTCTGATACAACAGTTATAGCAATTAATTACTGATTTTTTTTATTTGCATTCTTGATTATAAATATTCTTCAATCATTAAAAATTATTAATATTTTCTAAGTTTGAAATTTGAATCATATGCAATAATTTAAATGGCTTATACTTTTTACTGATTCAATTTATTATTTCTATTTGCCTTTGAGGTTTTAGCCTGCATAAAGGATTAGTCGTAGACTCGTAGTGAGTGATCTTAGTTGACTATGCCTAGAGAAACATGTGGTCAGACGAAAAAATTTGAGTGAGCTCAATTTTCTTTTAAGTCGTTAAAATATGCTTTGAAATTATGTCACCAAAACGACTATAATAGAGTTAGATCAGTTCAAACAGATTATCTCAATCCAGCCCTAAGGCTGCATAACACCTTGGGTTAGGTCACAAGTCAGAGCAGAAGAGAATTGATCCAACATATGGTTTCACCCAACGCCTAAGATTTGACCAGATAAAGAGTATGAGAAAAGACACTATAATAGTGTCAAATTAAAGGACGATACAAGTTACATTCGAATAGTGAAGAATGTGCGTCTTAATTATCAATTGACCATTTGCATAGGACAAATGTTATAAATAAATGAATGAAACTTGAATGCAAACATCTTGACTAAACTGTTAAATACCTGCCAAAGACCTTATGATCAAGCGACACCCGGTGTACACTCCCATAAGGAAGGGAGTGGCATTTGTTGACAAAACTACTAAATACCTAGTACTCTATTAGCGTGATTGAACATTATAATAGTTAAAACTCTTTGCAATAATATAATCAAGGGAAAGTGACACTTTTTCCCCTTATGTTACGTGCTTATAGCACTTTTCCCCCCTGTGTTATTAAAGTGACAGTTTTTCCCCTTCACTTATTTTAAAAGTGGTAGTTTTCTCCCTTGTAATATTAAATTGACATTTTTACCCTTAAAAATAACCATTTCATTTATTTTTATTCTCCAACCAATTATTACTAATATACTAATATGTATGGAAGATCACAGTTCGATACGAACATAATCGAACACTGTAGCAATTGAACTTAAGTAGTATAGACGGTTACGATTCAGAACCGAAAAAATAAAATAAAATAATTGTTGAATTTAGACTATTTTTAAATTATAAATAAAATTAAAAAAATAAATAAATAAATAAATAAAAAGTTTTGATTGGCGGTTCAAAATCGAAATTGGAACCGAACCGTACCGATTTATCAAAATAAGTGTTTGATCATTTTTACTATATATGACTGTGGTTAAGTTCCGGTTCACGGTTCAACAATTATTTAATTTTATTTTTTCGGTTATAAATCGTAACCAGAACCGTCCATACTATTTCGGTATGATTGCTACAGTGTTTGGTTAGGTTCGAACCGAATCGTGATCATCCATATCTATAAGTAATAATTTGTTGGAGAATAAAAATAAATGAAATAATTATTTTTAAGGGTAACAATGTCAATTTAACATTTCAGGGGGAAAAAATGTCACTTTAATAACACAAGAGGGGAAAAGTACTATAAGCATATAACATAGGGGGGAAAAGTGTCATTTTCCCTATAATCAATTTTCGTCATTTCCTCATGAATTAATTATGAAAATTTTGATCCAATTATCTATTTGCTCAGCACAACTGTGAATTCAACATTGCTTAGCTTTTACAAATTACAATGAATATTGCTTAGCTTACCAGATATAGTAAAACATATAATCATGTTTTTAGGGTCTTTTTCAATGAAAATTAAGAATTATTTAAAGATGTTACATAGTATATTGTCCCAATCGTGAATAAGGTGTTTATTTCTGAGCAAATACCAATTTTGGTCCCACGACTATTAGCAAAATGACAATTTTGGTCCACATGTTTCATTTCTACCAATTTTGGTCCCACGACTATAGTTTAGTACCAATTTTGGTCCCACGACTACTGTTTTAGTGCCCAAATTCATCGCGCCGGTCACCCATCCGTTTAAAACGTGCCGAAATCTAAAATTTTTGAAGGTATTTTCGTCCTTTTCAACTCAATATCTCAATTTGAGCATGAATAAAGAGATTTAAGCCTTAAGATCGATCACAATTCACAATTCACAATTCACAATTCTCCTATTCAAAGTAAGGTAAAATGAGGAGGAAAACGGCGAATTTTGATCGATTTTAGGACTTAAATCCATTTATTCATACTCAAATTAAGATATTAAGTTGAAAATGATGAAAATTCGCTTAACAATTTTAGATTATTTCACGTTTTAAACGAATGGGTGACCGGCGCAATGAATTTTGGTACTAAAACAATAGTCGTGGATGAAAATTGGTACTAAAACAATAGTCGTGGGACCAAAATTGGTAGAAATGAAACATGTGGACCAAAATTGTCATTTTGCTAATAGTCGTGGGACCAAAATTGGTATTTGCTCGTTTATTTCTTCATATTGTTTATTATTTCTTCTTATGTAATAAGGAACTAGAGTGAAGGCAATATATATTATTCATATGAAGGCAAAAATTTGTTGAGTTCGTCTCATGAGTCTCAATCCGTGAGATATGTTGGATCTTTGATTAATGATGAGGTTAAAGATTTGACTCATTAATTAAAAAAAAAAGACTCATTAATCAAATATCCGACCCGTCTCATGAGTCATGAATCGAAACCTGTGAGACGATCTCACACAGGTATTACACTTATATCAATATTTTAATTGGATTGAAATATAAAGTGGTGCCAACGTAACCTTAATCCTTCATGTCAAAGTAACATGGACTATTTGTTTCTAAATTAAATTTTGTAACAATTTATATAGCTTCGTGTGACTGAATTGTGCTTCCGTCACTCAATTTATGGAGCAAACAATATATATATATATAGGGAGGGCTTCAAGTGAGAACCCTATGTTAGGTAGAAACATAAGAACCAATCTAAACCATTAATTTTTGTTCTATCAATGGTCCAGATAAATAACATTTTTTTATGTGGATCTTACACATAATTAATTAGAAAGGATATTAGTGTAATTCTATAAACCTACCAATTAAAATATAATGTTATATTCGGATTCTTTCCAAGATCATAGGAGACCAAGATAAGTAAGGAGTCTAATTCATACGTGTGACTGCATTTGACTGCTTTGCGCCGGAAATTTCACGTCCCTAGTCCACCGAACGGGAGACCTCAGAGATAGTCACTGAAACTAGTCCTCCAACGACGCTTCAGAAGGATGGCAAGTGGAGACTACCAAGGTAACAACAATTTTTGTCCCCAAACCCCTGTGCGTCCTTCAATTGGGATTATTTTCAATGCATACATGCGTAATGCATCCGTCCGTAGTGGTTTGTAGTAGCCGTGAATTGAATGAAACTATTGTTGTTGCGTGTTTCCCACCCTATTATAGAAGGAAATGTTGACCAACAGTGGTCTGTTCATCCACCAATAGATATGTTGTGATCATGGTTGTTATTTACACGTTATGGCACACACATAATACCCTAGGTGAACATTCATCGTCTTTATTATGGATCTTAGACACATTCATACTACTCTGTGCACTTGTGCTCATCTGTGTGTGCCATTAGCAGAACGAGACACTAAGTTTATCCTGTCGTGCACTTTTGTTGTTCTGTGTGTGTCATTCTGAGTTTGCTACTAGTTTAATTTCAATCCAAATAAATCACAATGATATTACACACACCTATGTGCACTTGCAAAATAATGTATGTGCCATTATGTTAAGTTTGAGTGTGCGCCGTATTGCACTGTGAGTGCTATAATGTGTTAAATTCTAATTGATTAAAACCACCGAAACAATCGTGATATTATACGCACCTATGTGCACTAGCTTTAAAATGTATGTGCCATAATGTTCATCATTAGAATGTGCCCTAATGCACTATGTGTGCTGGTGTATAAACACTGTGTGCGTGCACCTTAGTTTAATGTTTGAGCCATATACTGAGTTAACAATAAGAACAATGTTCCACATGTCATGACAAAGCTTCTGCGTGTGTCATTTAAAAAAACAAAGGGTCTTGAAAGCATCTGAAATCTTCGAAAGAGATTGCATCAGAACAAGCTGCTAAGCGAACAAGAATGTGTTGGACTTGTAAACAACCAGGACACCATGACAGCCGAAACTATCTGCTTCGCAAAAAAAACTGACCTGAATCTTAGACTTTATTTGGATTTTTTATAGCATTATACCTTTGAATACTGCTAACTTTAATATTCTATTTGTGATAAGAACAAAGTGAGCCATCTTGATGAAACCATGGGTATGAATGTATTGTAGCTAAACTTGTTTGAACATGGTTATGTAAGCATGCACTTGGGTTAAATTTAGTGTGCCAAAACCTGAGTTGTACCACTACGGTGTGCACTTGGGTTTTACGATTGTGCCATCCGGAATGTAATTAGTTCCGGCAGGAGAAGACGTCCAATTAGTTGGTGTGCACATGGTGTGTGCCATAATGTGTAGAATTCTTCTAACACCGAAATGTGTGTGCACTTAGGTTGGTCCGTGTTTGTCATCATGAGTTTAATTCTACTAGTTACAAACCACATAAACCCCGAAAATATTACACACACCTGTGTGCAGTTGCATAATAACGAATGTGTCATTATGTTGAGATTATGTGCACATAGGTTGATCTGTGTGTGCCATTATGAGTTCAATTGTACTAGTTTCAATCCACATAAACCACGATAATATTACACACACCTATATGCACTTGCGAAAAGATGTTTGTGCCATTACGTTAACATTGATTGTATGCCATATTGCACTATGAGTGTCATTATGCGTTAAATTCTATTAGATAAAATATACACAAACAAGGTTAAACAAAAAAAAAACAAAAAAAAAAAGAAGAAAAAACCAACAATTTGCTATCAAATATCATAATCTACAAAACTGGTAGCAAATAGTTTAACTGCTAACACAAATTGGTGATTATTATTGGTGAAAACGCGCATGCACTTATCTAGATCTGTGTGTGCCATTCACTCTCACAAACATATAGAAGGCCACCTTCATAGGACGGAAAAAGTTAAATACACTCCTTTGTGCATGTGCATTGATATGTGTGTGCCACAACGTAGAGATCGTGTGTGCGCTGTAACAATGTAGCACTAACTTTTAATTCTACTAGTTAAACCACACGACGACATGGGGAGTGCGGTGGAATCATATTAAAACGGTATGCCACATTAAAGAAGTGTGCCATTGGTAAAAAAAAAAAAAAAACAAAACAAAAACAAAAGGACAACCATTAAAATTAAAAAAAAAAAACAACAATTTCGTATCAAAATATCATAATCCTCCACAGACAACTCATAGTCCAGAGCATTCCAAACTGGATCCTCCTCCATCCTTCAAAGGAATGCCCGAGGATTCCCACGACCATCATTCTGACCATCATTCCGAAGATTCACACCCTGCATCCCTGCCTACCCTTGGGGGTCCGAAGATTCACACCCTGCATCCCTGCCTACCCTTGGATTTCAACTTGAGGATGCTCACCTGAGTAGCATTATACAACAATATGGCAGTGCATCCCTGCCTACCCTTGGATTTCAACTTGAGGATGCTCACCTGAGTAGCATTATACAACAATATGGCAGGGCCGTTTTTTAGATTTTTAGGCCCCCGTTCTTGTAAATAAATGAGGCCCCTACCAAAAGTGTAATCTTTAAAACCAATATAATAAGTTGGAGCAGTAAAATTCAAACCCTTGACATTAACTAGGAAATACAATAATCTTGCATTTTTACCATTTCTCTATTTAGAATCTTTTGATATTGATTGCAAACTTTTTATTTTTTAATGTCTTAACTAGTTAGGTGATTGCAAACTTTTTATTTTTTAATGTCTTAACTAGTTAGGTAAAAATTAAATATTGGGTCCTCTAAAATTTGGGGCCCTGTGCTGTAGCCCAGCTTGCACAGCCCAAAATCCGGCCCTGCAATATGGCACAAATTAGTGTTTAAATATGCACACAGCAAAATGGTTTAGACCATTGTTTAAATATGGCTCGAACCAGGGTTTAACTATGGCACAACCCAACATTTAAATATCTCTGAACATAAATTGCACAAACCAGTTTGTAAACATGCACGGAACAATATGGCACAAACCAGAGTTTAAATATGACCCAAACAAGTGTTTAAATAACTATAAACATAACCGGAACAAACCAGTGTTTAAATATGCACCCAACAATATATGCCATAAACCAATGTTTAAATATGGCTCAATCCAGTGTTCAAATATCCCTAAGCATAAATGGCACAAATCAGTGTAGAAATATATGCACACAACAAAATGGCACAAATTAGTGTTTAAATATCCCTAAACATATAAGCTTAAACAGAAGAGATAATAAAAGGAATTCAAGTTGAGTTGTATAAAATAGAACATAAACAACATATTAGAACCCCCTTATCCATCAAACCAATAGTATGCTGCATAACTTAAAATTACAAAGTTGCATTCAGAAAATCAAATAGACTAAGAACTGGTAGCTAAACAATAAGAACTGAAAAATGGGGATTACTGATTAGCTTTATTTTGCATACATTGCTTTAATACTCTCAACTAAATATACGAAGAGTAATAACGTGCACCCACCCTCTTCAACGCAAAACACGCGAAAAAGGCAATTTTTATCTTACTACTAGCTACGGGACCACACTAACCAGCATACACCATACAGTTAATATACACCTAGACCTAACACTACTACGATACCAACCCAAAAAAAAAAACAAACAAACAAAATACTGGAACAAACATGGCCGGAAAAAAAAAACTTAAAACCCCTAAACCTATGAGGCACAACCAACTATGAAGATATGCACATACTTAACAAGCCCAAAACATAGAAAACAAACAAAAAATTAATGATACTAACACTACAACAAACTTCCGAAGAAATGTGCAAATGACCACCATATCAAAACCCAACCAAAAAAAACTGTCACAAAACTCTATTGCAACAAAAAACGAAAACGAAAACCAAAAAAAAAAAAAAAGCCACCACCGCCGGCGACGGCCAACCACCCAAACCCTAACCCCCTACATACCCACGCCACGAATGAAATCCCGCAAAAACATACCCAAACCAAAAAAACAAAAGAGGAGAATGTAACTTAAAGTTTGAAAAATAAAAAACACGAACGAGAGAATAAAAACGCAACTAATCTTGAACTGTTCCCTCAACCGCCGGACGGGAACGTTTGGAGTTCCTACCATCACTATCGACCATAAGAGTCGACACTAAAGAACCGATGATGAAGAACAACTATGGAAAAGTGATGCGAAGCGGCTCCAGATGAGTGTCTTGTTTGCTAAACTTCGATGGAGACTACCTTCTGAACTCCCGTAAAAGCCTCAAACTTTTTGAGTTCTCGGCGGCAATCCCGGAACACACGCATACGAATGAGAGTGAAAGCCCTAGACTACCCTTAAGGGCAAAAAATAACAGACAAATAACGGGTGTTGAAATAATTAAAAATTAATTAATAAGGACCATTGATCATGCAAGATAAATGGCTAAGATTAGTTCCAAGGTTCCTACCTAAAAATGGGTTCTTATATGATTCCCCCCCCCCCCCCACACACACACACACACACACACATATATATATATATTCAAATGCGACGGGAGCTCCCATGCGATCGTGCGACCTAATCTGTGTCATCCAATTTCATTAATCCAACTGCAATTTGCGTATGTTTAAGTGGGGTTTGACGATAAATATGTGTTACCGGTATCTTTGTATAAGTGAAGTACAAGGTTCTAGTACAAGACTAAGTGTGTGTTATAAACAGAGCTGGAAACCGAGCCCCCCACCCCCCACTCCCGTCCACTACTTATACTATAATCAATGGCTCTTCTGGTGAGTGTAACGGACTCATTATTTGTCGGGTAATAATGGTTGGAGCCTTTGGAGTAATGGTGGGGAGCCGCTGGAGTTATTCTCCTCTTCAATGCATGTGTTGATGACCGTTAGACTTTCATGTGTCCGCCTCTTAGCTTGTAGCCGTTCCATCATCTGTTAGGCCTTTTCAATGCATGTGTTAGGCGCACCGGGTCGGATCCAGTACCTTTCCCGATTACTCTGTCATCGGTCCCCCCACTCCCTAGCCAACGAGAGTGGCTGAGGTGGTTTGGGAGTAATGACTTGTGTAAAATTGTTTTTTTTTTTAATGACGGTAAGATAATTGTGACCGAGGTGCGGGACCTCGGCCACAGTGGCCGAGGCACCATCTCGTAAATAATCGCCGGAGAGAGCTCCAAAGCTATCATCAAACACCAACATCGTAGAGATCGTCGCCACGGTTACTGTTCACTAGGATGATGTACTCTCCTTGCGAGTTGGTCACCGCGCTAGTAGTGTAGGTCACGGCATCCGAATCCCGCTTCTTGCACTCCAGCCTAACATGCGATTTAGGGAGGTATTTGGTGGCGGTGGTCTCGAAGCCGTAGTTGCAAGTGTCCAAGTAGACTTTTACAAGGAAAGGCTTGCCGGAAATTGTAGCGGCGGCCGAGGCACGGGGCCTCGGCCAAATTGATTTTTTTTTTACTTGACCGAGGTACGGGGCCTCAGCCGAACCTTGCTCGAGGCGTGACCTCGGCCAAAGTTTGGTTGAGGCGCGTAACCTCGGCCAAGTGGCCGAGGCACAGGACCTCGCTCGAGGTGTGACCTCAGCCAAATTGATTTTTTTTTTTAGCGTTTTGCGTGGGAGCTCATTTCGATCAGTCATAGGCCCGGTCGAAGATCCAGTCTCCCGTCAGGTAGCTAGCGAGATCGGATCTAGTGCCGGCCCTAAGAGAATAGAGTGTGGTGTTTTTTGAAACCAAGCCTTCGGCTTGACTCAAAAAAACACTCTCCCGTCAGGTAGCTAGCGAGATCGGATCTCGTGCCGGCCTAAGGGAATAAAGTTTGGTGTTCTTTGAAACCAAGCCTTCGGCTTGACTCAGAAAAACACTATCCCGTCAGGTAGCTAGCGAGATCAGATCTCGTGCCGGCCCTAAGGAAATAGAGTTTGGTGTTCTTTCAAACCAAGCCTTCGGCTTGACTAAGAGAAACACTCCCCTGTCAGGTAGCTAGCGAGATCGAATCTCGTGCCGGCCCTAAGGGAATTGAGTTTAGATTTTTTTTATTTATTTTTATTTTTTCCATTTTTGTTTTAAAAAAATTGATCAAGGTAGACCACGACCAACAATTACATCGATAAGTACTAGGTCCTTTTGCTTATGGAGGGGGACGCACACTTATGAAGGTGGACGCATGGAGACGAACACGCTTATGGGCTGCGCTGTAGGGTACCCAGCTAGCCTGCCACCTAAGATATAAACGAATGATAATTGAGTCTGACTTTGAGGAAATTGTGAACTACTTGAACGCCGCTAGAATCCCCACCATCGCGGCCCATAACATACTAGAAGCATGCAAGTAGGAATTCCGAGCCTTCGAGTCTTGTAAGGTAGTCGCCTCTGCCCGTGAGTCAAATAAGGTAGCAGACACCCTAGCTAAGATTGCCAAACGCCTACCTATTGGCATTCACATACTCTTGGAACAACCCAAAGTGGTGGAAGGTTTTCTGGAAGATGACAGCGCCAACATCCCCAGTTGGCGTAACGTGTTTGCTCATTCTGATAATCTATAATGTCTACTACGGGTCTACCCCTTCCTAATGAAATAAAAAAAAATGTGTGCGTGTGTGTTTTTACTTACATTTCATTTTTTTAGCCAATAATTATTATCTAAAAGAAGTATTTATTTTTTGGGTTTATTTATACAATACATACATAAGATACAAGCTAAAAAAAATACTCCTTACTAATGTAATTTATAAATTCATTACTTTAACAAATTATATGAAACTATTGAAAGTTATTAATTAACGTAGAAATACATTTTTGTGTGTGCGTATTTTTTTTTTTTCAATTTAGTTCATTGGAAAAGACATGTACTTCAACCACTAATGTGGTTTACAAAGAAGTTTTCAATAATTTATAATATTTATTTCCTTTTATTCACGTATTAAAAAACATTATTACGCTTATTATTTACACATTTTAAATTTATAAATTTAATGTAATTAGACATACATTTTAAATTTTGTACCTTTGTATACTAAAAATATCATTTTTCTATAATTTATAAATAATACTATATAAATTTAACTTTTATTATTATAATATTTTACTATAACAATATAACTTATATATTTTCACAAATTTATCTGTGCATCGCACGGAACAATACTAGTAAGAGATAAAAGTGCGGTTCCTTTATGTCTCACGCCTCTTGAATATTTTGAGTATCACCAATAAGAGAATAGCTATAATATATGTACATGTATAGAACAAGTTGGAGCTATGAACTATAAATATAAAATATTAATGGAATCATTTTAATTAGAGAGGTGGGTGTGTCGGAGTGGTTATCGGGCATGACTAGAAATCATATGGGCTTTGCCCGCGCAGGTTCGAATCTTGCTGCCCACATCTTTTAAGCATTACTATTTGAAAAAACTGATTATTATATGTTCACTAATTGCTCTCGTTCGAATCTTGCTGCCCACATCTTTTAAGCATTACTATTTGAAAAAACTGATTATTATATGTTCACTAATTGCTCTCATATAATGGGATTTGTAAATGCATTTACATCTTATCTTAAAATAATATAAAGAGCCACCTTATTTTTGCCCAAGACTTTTCAGGCGGCTTTTTTTTGTACATTGTGCATTAGTTGTTGTTCTTTGCAAATAGAAGGGTCTAGTTTGCCCCTACCGATGATCGGCCGTCCGAATTCAGGTTGCTGAATGACAATTCTAACACTATTCACTTGGGTCTACTTTGAATATTATATACATGACTGCTATCCATACATACCAATAAAGACGCAAGTGGGCAACACAATAATGCTTTGAAATAATAAACAAAACCAAACAAAAGATAGTGGGAAAGCATCAACACCACTCATACGACAATGAATAATGAAAACAATTATATATTTGCTTTAAAAAAAAAACAATTATATATTTTTTTGTTGTATTATCCATGTTTTCACTAAAGTGGTGGATTAGTTGGAATGCGAAAAAATGAAAACCAATTATTCATTTCTTATCTTCTTTCTCCAGCATTCCAATTCCATTCGACCCTCTCACCCTCTTCACCCCATTTTTTTTTCAGATCCCACACTGCCAGATCGAAGAAGAAAGTCGTTGCCTCTCTTAAGATCTGCAACTGCTCCTCATCCGCCAGAAGATGAAAGGTCAGAATTTTATCTATATTCTTCATCACACTCAGTTTTGTCACGTATCTACCGTTTCAGGGTTCGTGATATATCTACAGGCTCATGGGTTTGAGTACCTTGGCGATGCATACTGACGGTCACGGCATGTGGCCGCGAGAGTAAATATTTAATTTATGTGTTTGCCATCTAATTTGCTGGCCCTTTTTGGGACTCATGCTGTACTGAAATGGTGTCTTGGAGTTAAAGAGTTTTCCGATCATTTTAGTAGGCATTTTCTGGGAGTTAAAGAGTTTTCCGATCATTTTAGTAGGCATTTTCTGTTCGTATTTTTTTGGACTTTATTATCAAATTTGATATTCAATTCGAGTGCTGTACTCCGGGAGGTTTTGGTAGTTTGACGGTGGTGCTACTTCCGTTGCAACATTTTTTTTCCGGTACGGGCGTTCCCTTCAGTGACCGGCGGGTGGGATCTTCAATGGCTGACAAACAATTCATGCGTGGTCCTACTGGTAATTTAAATTGAATTCAAATCTATTTGTAGTGGAATCTGATTCCATGCAGTTTTTAAATGGCTAAATTTTCACGCGGCAAAACCATTTCATATTGAATATTGGCTTTACTAATGTGGTTCGGATCTGCTGAATTGGAAAGAAAAAATGGCGGCTTCGTACTGCGACAGCGGCGGCCGTGTCTACAGTAGGGAAGAAGGCGCTCGGCGGTGGTGATCGGTTGGCGGCTAAGCCGATGATGATGGCTGAGCGATAGTTCTGGTGACTACGGGCTACGGCGGAGATTGAGGCTGCGGTGACGTTGTGACTACGGGCTACGGCGGAGATTGAGGCTGCGGTGACGTTGGCTGCTGCGGAGGTCTAGGCCTGTTGCTGCTGCCTGGAGTTGAGGTTACAGTGACAATGGAGGTATGGATGTTCCAAGTAGAATTACATGCGTGATTGATTTGTTCCCATAAATTCCTGATTTTTGTTTAAAAAAATTCCTTTTTTTTTTGGTTCTTATCCTCTTCAAGAGTAAAAGATACAAATGGATAAAACAAGAACTTCCAACTTTTTCCTGTTGTTCCCACCTCCCCATTCATCTTTTTAATTCTCAAGGAGAAAAAAAAATACAACATGACACATGGCTCCATAAAACAAAATAATAATAATAATAATAATAATAATAATAATAATAATAATAATATTATTATTATTATTATTATTATTAGTATGTATGGTATTATTAATATTAAAAATTTTTACAATATTATTTGTTGTATTTTATCTTATATACTATAATATTATAATAACTATAGTATATATAAAGAGCCACTTATAATTTGCCAAAGACTTTTTCGGAGGAATTTGTTGTACTATGTGTAATATTAGTTGTTCCTTGCAACATGAAATTATTATTTTAAACTTTACGGTGCTTCGCAGTTGGTCGCATTTTAAATTCCGACTGATTAGATGACAAGAGTTTGTGGATCAAGTTGGGTATGTGGCTTTATTATATTTATATATCCATTGAAATTGAAGACTGTGTTTAGTGGGAATTAGTGGGAATTTCTGTTTGTTTGCTCTTAAAAGATAGCAAAAGTGAAGGAATAAGGAATATGGAAATAAATATGTTTTGTGATTGAGAAGGAGCCAAAAGTTAGTGGAGTAAAAAGATAGCAAAAGTGGAGGAATAGGAAGAATAGGGAATTAACTCAAAAAAAGTACTTTAAAAAAAAAACTCAAGAAAAGAAAGAATAGGGAATTAAATATGTTTTGTGATTGAGAAGGAGCCAAAAGTTAGTGGAGGTAAAAAAAGGAGCAGCCCACACATCCATGAGGATTCTTAATTAGTTTTTTTTTTCCTCTCTGGCTATTCATTCTTGAAAAAGGATGTAGAAGAATCAAGACATTCAGATCTTTGATCTCTCACATCTCTCTTTTGAAAGGAAACCACAGCAAAAACGACCTGAGAAAACTCGCAGGTAAACTCAAAGCCGTCCACGCCGTTTGCGCCTGTCTCCACCTCCTTCCAGCTTGGTTTTCTCACTGCCTCCCCCATCCACGTCGTCGTCGGTCACCCTCGTCCGTCGTTGCATCGTGTGGAAGGACATCAACCTCTCTCTGCTTCATACAAGACACCATAATCGGTATGTTGATATTGTTTCAAGCTGCCTTGAATTCCTTAAGTAAATATGTTTTTTGTTTTTGTTCTCTGATGTTGCAGAGCCGGTATCAGATTGGTCGTCTAAAATTGTCATAGCCTATGAGCCTGTTTGGGAAATTGGAACACCTGCCCATGCACATACAAGAAGTTGGAACTTTTTGCTGCACGTTTAACTTTTTACGTCTGCACTATAACTTGTTGATTCCCAATAATTTGCTGTTATTTTCCTTTTTCAGTGTTCTTCGACTTAAACCTGTATCTTATCGACTTATCATTTGAATTGCCCCAAAAAGATACAGAGTATTATATTTTGGTTGTTCTCTTGAGAGATATTATTCTTTTTAAATTGAAACTTTGTTTATTCTGCACGTTTTCAACTGAATACAAAATGAATTCAATTGAATGATTACAACTCCATTGCAAAATTAATTCAAATATTAGAAAAAATAGTCATTTTTGATAATTGGTTGTTCAGGTAGTAGACCATGTGAGTATGGGGTAATGACAAACAGGGAGCTCAATAATATAACCTGGTTTGTTTGGTTTATTTCAAAAAAAAAAAACAGGGAGCTCAATAATAAGAAAGAAAGAAACAATAGGAACAAGTAAAAAAATGTAGGGACAAAACCCAAAAAAAAAAAAAAAAGGGAAGAAAACAAAAACAAGCAATTAGAGGAACAAGACAAAACAAATATGGAGAGTCATCAAAAGTGGAAGACAAGGGAAGATGATCGAAATTAATGGTTGTTAATATAAATTTCTCCGTTTTTATTAATGTACAGATACTTTGTCATTAGATTATAAAAAGTGGTGCACATATATGTATAGGTATATAAAAAAAAATATAATAAGTCTCAATCAAGATTATATCTTTGATTTATATCTCTTTTTGTATACTAATAAATGTATAATTTATTTTATTATTTGTATTAGTAAGTACGGTATTATTATTATTATTATTGTTATTATTATTATTATGTGTCTTATTTATTTTAATTTATTATTAGTATTAGTAAGTACGTTATTATTAATATTAATACTATAAATATTTTCTAAAATATCTTTTTTTTTTAATATTTGACAATATTATTTGTTGTGTTTAATCTATAATAATGTTTTGTTTATTATAGTTTTACTAATCAGAGAAAAAGAAAGGGTAAAGTTTATTATAGTTTTACTAATCAGAGAAAAAGAAAGGGTAAACTATACACGCTTGGTCTTATGCTTCTTTCCCATATCGCTTAAAAACGAAGACAAGGTCTTATGCTTCTTTCCCATATCGCTTAAAAACGAAGACAAACTCTTATGCTTCTTTCCCATATCGCTTAAAAACGAAGACAAACGATACAAGAAAGCAACAAGAAGGTAGATCCATATTATTTAGTTTAATTGAGCAGGTGAAGCCGTGAAGGTTTATATATATTATAATATATTATTGTATATTTGTATTATTAATCTGCTTCCCTCATCGTTCTTTTACCTAACATATCAGCTTTATTCCCACTGATGACTCACTAACTCATTATTGCTTTTATTATTTTTAGTGGCCACCTAGCAATCGTCTTTAATTTTCATTCACACTATTATTTTTTCATATCAGCCTTATTATTTTTCATTCACACTATTCATGTACCTATATATATTTGTGTTCCTTGTGCTGTTGTAGACGGATAGAGAGACATGAAAATATATGTTTGTTTCTTGCATTCTTTCACACAGAGAGAAAGGCACGAAAATATAATAATAGATGAGGTGGAAAATATATTTGTTATTTCGTTGCATACAGTAGTGCATGTATTAGTTAAAGAATGAGAATTTTGTGATTTAAAGACTTCATTTTTACTGAGTCTATGAACTAAGCTTAGTTTGCTCTAAGTGTTTGCTTTTTCAATGCATTAAGTGTTTTTTCTTAGAAGAACTGAGTACAATTGTGAAGGCAGGAGCTTGGTTAATATCTGATTTACTAATAAAAATGAAATAAAATATTTAAAAAATTGTCATTTGTGATAATTGGGCATTCAAATTCTGACTGCTTAAAGAACAAATCGGTGGTTAAGGTGGGAGACCACATGAGTCATGGGACAATGACATACACCGAGCTCAATAACTTTTTTGAATAAGAAATAAACAATAGGAACAAGTAAACAAAACAATAGGGACAAGACCCCCCCCCCCCCCCCCCCCCANTTATGCTTCTTTCCCATATCGCTTAAAAACGAAGACAAACGATACAAGAAAGCAACAAGAAGGTAGATCCATATTATTTAGTTTAATTGAGCAGGTGAAGCCGTGAAGGTTTATATATATTATAATATATTATTGTATATTTGTATTATTAATCTGCTTCCCTCATCGTTCTTTTACCTAACATATCAGCTTTATTCCCACTGATGACTCACTAACTCATTATTGCTTTTATTATTTTTAGTGGCCACCTAGCAATCGTCTTTAATTTTCATTCACACTATTATTTTTTCATATCAGCCTTATTATTTTTCATTCACACTATTCATGTACCTATATATATTTGTGTTCCTTGTGCTGTTGTAGACGGATAGAGAGACATGAAAATATATGTTTGTTTCTTGCATTCTTTCACACAGAGAGAAAGGCACGAAAATATAATAATAGATGAGGTGGAAAATATATTTGTTATTTCGTTGCATACAGTAGTGCATGTATTAGTTAAAGAATGAGAATTTTGTGATTTAAAGACTTCATTTTTACTGAGTCTATGAACTAAGCTTAGTTTGCTCTAAGTGTTTGCTTTTTCAATGCATTAAGTGTTTTTTCTTAGAAGAACTGAGTACAATTGTGAAGGCAGGAGCTTGGTTAATATCTGATTTACTAATAAAAATGAAATAAAATATTTAAAAAATTGTCATTTGTGATAATTGGGCATTCAAATTCTGACTGCTTAAAGAACAAATCGGTGGTTAAGGTGGGAGACCACATGAGTCATGGGACAATGACATACACCGAGCTCAATAACTTTTTTGAATAAGAAATAAACAATAGGAACAAGTAAACAAAACAATAGGGACAAGACCCCCCCCCCCCCCCAAACAAAAACAAGAAGAATAAAACAAAAAACAAGACCCAAACAATGACATTTCTCTATTGAATATGGTGGATGTTGTGATGGAATTATACAATAATACAAAGTGCTCTTGATTTTCAAATCTGTTTTTTATTATTATTGTCTTATTATTTTAATTTATTATTAGTATTAGTAAGATAAATGTATTATAGCGTTATTATAATATTAATACTATAAATATTTTCTAAAATATCTTTTTTTTAATATTTGACAATATTATTTGTTGTGTTTAATCTATAATAATGTTTTGTTATTATAGTTTTACTAATCAGAGAAAAAGAAAGGGTAAACTATACACGCTTGGTCTTATGCTTCTTTCCCATATCGCTTAAAAACGAAGACAAACCATACAAGAAAGCAACAAGAAGGTAGATCCATATTATTTAGTTTAATTGAGCAGGTGAAGCCGTGAATTTTATATATATTATAATATATATTGTATATTTGTATTATTAATCTGCTTCCCTCATCGTTCTTTTACCTAACATATCAGCTTTATTCCCACTGATGACTCACTAACTCATTATTGCTTTTATTATTTTTAGTGGCCACCTAGCAATCGTCTTTAATTTTCATTCACACTATTTTTTTTCATATCATATTATTTCACACTATTCATGACTATATATTTTGTGTTCCTTGTGCTGTTGTAGACGGATAGAGAGACATGAAAATATATGTTTGTTTCTTACATTCTTTCACACAGAGAGAAAGGCCGAAAATATAATAATAGATGAGGTGGAAAATATATTTGTTATTTCGTTGCATACAGTATGCATGTATTAGTTAAAGAATGATATTTTGTGATTTAAAGACTTCATTTTTATGAGTCTGTGAACTAAGCTTAGTTTGCTCTAAGTGTTTGCTTTTTCAATGCATTAAGTGTGTTTTCTTAGAAGAACTGAGTACAATTGTGAAGGCAGGTCTTGGTTAATATCTGATTTACTAATAAAAATGAAATAAATATTTAAAAAATTGTCATTTGTGATAATTGGGCTTCAAATTCTGACTGCTTAAAGAACAAATCGGTGGTTAAGGTGGGAGACCACATGAGTCATGGGACAATGAATACACCGAGCTCAATAACTTTTTTGAATAAGAAATAAACAATAGGAACAAGTAAACAAACAATAGGGACAAGACCCCCCCCCCCCCAAACAAAAACAAGAAGAATAAAACAAAAAACAAGACCCAAACAATGGCATTTCTCTATTGAATATGGTGGATGTTGTGATGGAATTATACAATAATACAAAGTGCTCTTGATTTTCAAATCTGTTTTGTTTTTTTTTTTTTTACTTCACATCTGTTCTATTATTTTGCTTGGCAGTTCAGATTCAATGGAAGAATTAGGATTTATTTCGTTGAAGGATTGGGTTGTTTATTAGAATAGCTATTGGGCTGAGGTGGTTTTGATATGGGCTGCTGGTGGTGGTCTATCAATATAATTATTTGGATTGGGCTGAAATTACGTGTGGCTATTTGCAGTATATATGAGAATACATTTAAGTACTGATCTGCAACCCAATGTTTTGAAGGAGACAAAGAACAAAAAAAATAAAAAAGGATCAAATGGCATGATCGTCTAAACGAGTTTTTAGGAGACAAAGACTGAAACCCTGATGGAAAGGAATCTTCGATTCGATCAGTACTAATACTATAATTTACTCCGTAATTGTTATATATCCATATTCCTATCCTAAAACTATAAATATAGATAGTCAGTTTAAACATACGTACTACATATGTTCAAATAAACATTTAATGTTAAACTTATATGGATCTATGTTGGGATTACTTTTTATGTTCTTTTGATGTATTCGTGATGAGTAACTGTATGCTTATTATCACTTTTTACTCTTTGTTAATGTTGATATAAGAAAGTGAACCACAATATGTAATTGAAGTCTTATCTATACAAATACACTTATTAATTTACAGTTGTATTTTAATTATATTTTGGATTTGATAAAATTGTACAATTTGTAAGTGTACAAATGATACACGGTCCTTATGTTATTGGCTACATTATTTGTCAAAAATACACTTAGCCTATATCTAGGTTTTATTAGCTTTTTGGACCGTAAGTCAGTGTGTCCACCAGTGCTGAAAGTGAAGCTGTGCCAGCGGATGCTGTCTCAGACTGCAAGGAATTAGTCCACCAATTCAAATTGTGTGGCTAACAGAATTTTAAGGATTGTGGCTCTCTTTTATTCAAGGAGATTTTCAGATCTAAAATTGTGAAGGTTGTTAAAGGATGCTACACTATATAAAGGAAGGGACTTGAAGCTCTAAGGGGGAACCCTTTTCACACAATACAAGTTGAGAGCTCTCACACGTGAATATTAAGAAGATCATTTGAAGATTTAATGAAGTTTTACCACTGTCTTTGATGCTGTCGTTGATGCTGAGCTGAGATGAAGAATTGAAGAATTCTTGGCTTGCAGTTTTGTCAATTCAAAAGTAGATGTTGAAGGTTGTGTGTTGGTAGTGAACCTTTGTACGTTTGGGTTGTATTCCAACTTGTGTAAACCTTGGTGCATCTAGTGGATTGGGCAAAAGCTGAGTAGTCCCGCAGATGTAGGAGTGATAGCTCCGAACTGCGTGATCAATTCTTGTGTCCGGGTTCTCTTTCTTTACTTGCGTTTTTATTTCTCGTTTGGCTTTTAGTTTATCTAATCTGGACTAAAATCTATAAAAACGTTAAATAATCCCTAAAGTATTGCATTCAAGATCCACGAAGTTATTTCAATTGGTATCAGAGCACGGGGACTTAATCCATTAGTCTACCGATCTGGCGATCTTGTGTTTCTTGAACTCAATTCTTTGTTGTCTATTCGTCGCTTTATTTTCGGTTCTCGCTATCTCTTGTTCTGTCTCACCGTGTGTTGAGTGTATCAGGATGAAAACTCCTCCCAAGTTAAAAGGTGACAACTACCCATACTGGAAGGCTCGGACAAGAATGCATCTAAAAGCTTTAGGTGATCGCATTTGGACAGCTGTCCTAACTGGTTGGGAACACCCCAAAAAGGAGGGTGCAACAGAAAATGATCCCAAAGTGCTTAAACCAGAAATTGAATGGGATGCAGCTGAAAGGACCTCTGCGGGTTATAATCATAAAGCTTTAGATACTATTTATTCGCTAATGCATGAAAGTCAGTTTACTTTAGTTGCAGGTTGTGAATCTGCAAAAGAAGCGTGGGACATATTGGAAACTACCTATGAAGGTACTGACTCAGTAAGACAATCTAAGTTACAGCTGGTTCATTCAGACTTTGAAAATCTAAGGATGAATGAAAATGAAAATATTACGAGCTTCAACGAACGTGTTCAAGAATTGACAAATCGAGCTGCTGTGTTAGGCGAACCATTTCCCCAACAAAAATTGGTCAAGAAAGTCTTGCGATCTCTACCACAGCGTTTTCGAATGAAGGTAACCGCTATCCAGGAAAACGCAGGTTGGGAAGAAAAAACTCTTGCAGCGTTGATGGGAAGTCTTAAGACCTACGAAATGGAGATTCTGACCGATCATACAAAGAAGGAGAAATCCGTTGCTTTCAATGCTGAAGGACAAGACTTCGACTTGCCTGATACAGATGAGCTTTCTGATGATCCTGTTGGTTTATTATCTAAACATTTTTCTAAAATTTTGAAACAGGTCAAGCAAAAGAATTACACGCAAAATAATAGGGTGCAAAATCAGAAAGGAATCAACTTAAAAAGCTCAAAAGGTGTGTCAAAATCTAGAGGATCAACATCAAAATCATCTGGCTCATGTTCTGGTAAATCTAAAGACAAAGTAAACAAGGGCATCCGATGCTATGAATGCGAAGGATTTGGACATGTTCAGGCCGAGTGTCCAACATTCTTACGAAGAAAGAAGTCCATGACGGCCCTAACCTGGAGCGATGATGAACCTGAATCAGAAGCTGCTGATTCAGACACTGATGAATTTTCTGGAAATTTTGTGGCCTTCACTACAATAGCTGACGTTGATCCTGACACAGAAGAGCTCGCTGGATCAGACAATGGAGAATATAATTCAGCTGAAGATCGAGAGTTACCTCCTATGTCTTATGAATTAGAATACAAAAAGTTGTACTCCAGATGGGAGGCTTTATTTAAAGTGCATCATTCTTTGTCTAGTAAAATTGTTGTATTAGAAGATGCTAAGATGGTGTACAAAAACCAAGCTTCTGAAAAAGATACCCTTCTGAAGGCTAGTCTTGAACGTGAGGAAAAGCTACAACAGGAGCTGGACACGCTCAAACGACGTATCAAGATGATGGACACCACATCTACCCTTGATGAAATACTTGATTCAGGAAGACAAACGTCTACAAAATTTGGGCTTGGTTTCTCCGGTGGGAAGAACAAAGATACTGTGTTTGTGAGAAGTTCTGAACCAGTTCATAACACGACAAAATCAAACCCAGCTCAACAAGGCAATATGACAGCGTCTAAACCAGTGTATGACACGCCTGAATCAAGCTCAGCTTCACAACGCCGTGTGACAGAATCTGGATCATATCGTGTCTTTCCCAAACCCAATACATCTAGACGAGGCTATGGTAATGTATGGTATCCAAATTGTCATCGCATGAGATATAATCCGGTTTGTCATTATTGCAGGATGCGCGGGCACACCAGACCAGAATGTTACTATTTCTACAAGGATCAAAGGGCTACAAAATACTCCAACAAGTTTATTGCTCCCTTTACCAAACAAATCTGGGTCAAGAAAGCTGACTTTGTTTGTCACGTTTCGTTTCACACTAAAAGTTCAGGACGAGAAGGAAGATGGTATTTCGACAGCGGCTGTTCTCGTCATATGACAGGAAACTCAAACTACCTGACAGATGTTAAGGAAAGTCAAAGAGAAGTTACCTTTGGCGATGGAGTAAAGGGTAAAATCAAAGGAGTTGGCACGCTAAATGTAGCTGGTTTACCAAAACTGAAACGTGTGCTTCTAGTTAATGGGTTGCACGCAAATCTCATAAGTATCAGCCAACTTTGTGATCAAAACTGGAATGTGTCCTTCACGAAAGATCTATGTAGTGTCCTAAACGATCAACAACAATGTGTTATGGAAGGTAAGCGTTCTTCAGACAACTGCTATATACTAACTAACGATACTCTTTGTTGCAGGACAAGTATAAATGAATCAGAATTGTGGCATCAAAAGTTGGGTCATCTAAACTATAGGTCTTTGGATCATCTCGTAAAGACTCAAGGTGTTCTCGGTCTACCCAAGGTAAAGTTTGATTCAGCAGGGGTGTGCGGTGCATGTCAAGCCGGAAAGCAAACCAGATCGTCTCACTCTCCTCAAAAAGTAATCAACACAAAGCATTGCTTGGAACTGATACATATGGATCTCATCGGACCGACACAAACCGAAAGCATCGGAGGTAAAAAGTATATTTTAGTTTGTGTTGACGATTATTCGCGTTTTTCTTGGGTGAACTTTCTCAGGGAAAAGTCTGAAACTCTCGAAGCATTCAAAGCCTTAAGTCTGAAGCTTCAGAAGATGAAAAAAGAGCCAATCATCCGGATACGAAGCGATCATGGACGTGAGTTTGACAATAATCTGTTCGACGAGTTTTGCAACAATTCCGGTATCACGCATGAATACTCAGCCCCTAAGACGCCTCAACAAAATGGAGTCGTAGAAAGGAAGAATCGTACCATTCAAGAAATGGCTAGAGTGCTTCTAAACGCAAAGGCGTTACCTCAAAAGTTCTGGGCTGAAGCAGTTAACACGGCCTGTCATATCATCAACAGAGTTTATCTTAGACCAGGCACAAATCAAACTCCATATGAGATATGGAAAGGTAAGAAACCAAACCTAAAGTATTTTCACATTTTTGGCTCACGGTGCTTTATTTTGAAGGATAGAACTCCAACTGCGAAGTTTGAACCCAAAAGCGACGAAGGAATATTTCTCGGATATTCCTCAAATAGTCGAGCATACCGGGTCTACAACAAAGTTACAAAAACCATAATGGAGTCAACAAATGTGGTGGTAGATGATCAACCCGAAGATGTTGTTGAAATTCAGTCATCTGGATTTTCACCAGAAGATGAACCAAATAGTTCAGACTCTTCTACAGCACATAATTTAGAATCTCCTAGTACGAGTCAAGAACCATCAACTTTAAACACGCCTGAAGATGAACCTGAAACTGATCAATATGAGGTTGACATACCTACTCGTACACAAAAGAATCATCCTATTCAGAATGTCATTGGAGATCCAAGTGCTGGAATTCGTACCAGGAGAACACCTAGGAAGGATTACTCTCAACTCGCTGGCTATGCATGTTACACATCGAAAATTGAGTCTAAGACAGTAAAAGAAGCTCTCACTGATGAGTATTGGATCAAGGCAATGCAAGAAGAACTAGCACAATTCGAGAGAAACAAGGTATGGTCACTTGTCCCTAAACCTAATAATGTGAATGTTGTAGGTACAAAGTGGATCTTTCGGAACAAAACCGACTCAGATGGCAACATTGCACGCAACAAAGCGAGATTGGTAGCTCAAGGCTATTCACAAATCGAGGGGATTGACTACGATGAGACTTTTGCCCCTGTCGCTCGACTAGAGTCAATACGTCTTCTCCTGTCTATTGCATGTGCTTTAAAGATCAAACTATATCAGATGGACGTTAAGACAGCTTTTCTAAATGGCTATCTGAATGAAGACATATACGTTGCTCAACCAAAGGGATTTGTAGATCCTCATCATCCGGATTATGTCTACAAGCTACAAAAGGCGTTGTACGGACTCAAACAGGCCCCGAGAGCCTGGTATGAGAGGCTGACGCAGTACCTGATTCAGCACGGCTTCAACCGAGGGGGAGTAGACAAAACCCTCTTTATCCAAAAGTCATGTAAACATCTCACTATTGCACAAGTATATGTTGACGATATTGTCTTTGGATCTACTGAAGCAGGTGCAACTGATGAGCTCGTGAAAGTCATGCAACATGAGTTTGAAATGAGTATGATTGGGGAGCTGACCTACTTTTTAGGACTTCAGATAAAGCAAACTGATGAAGGCATATTTATTTCTCAAGAGAAATATGCCAAGAATATTCTGACAAAGTTTGGACTTGAATCTGCAAAAGACGCTAGAACCCCAATATCTACATCAACGAAACTTTTCAAAGATGAAAATGGTGTTTCAGTTGACTCTACTCTCTATCGGAGTATGATAGGAAGTCTGCTATATCTGACAGCCAGCAGGCTAGATATTATGTTCAGTGTAGGAGCATGTGCGCGATATCAAGCTGATCCGAAAGAATCTCATGTTAAAGCAGTAAAACGTATTTTAAAATACGTGAAAGGTACGCTAAACTACGGTATATGGTTTTCAAATGACACTAATCTGAGTTTGGTAGGTTTTAGCGATGCCGACTGGGCTGGAAATGCGGACGATAGAAAAAGCACATCAGGTGGCTGTTTCTTTATCGGCAAAAACTTGGTCTCCTGGCTAAGTAAAAAGCAAAATTCGATCTCTCTTAGTACCGCTGAAGCAGAGTATATAGCTGCAGGGAGTGCTTGTACACAGTTACTTTGGATGCGACAAAGTTATCTGACTACGGGCTAAATCAGAATCTTATGATCTTGTACTGTGACAACACCAGCGCCATCAACATATCAAAAAACCCGGTGCAACACTCAAGAACGAAACACATCGATATAAGGCATCACTTCATTCGTGAACTGGTGGAAGACAAGGAAATTGAATTGGATTATGTTACAACGGAGAAAAATTTGGCGGATCTTTTCACTAAACCTTTGGACAAATCTCGTTTTGAAATGTTACGATCAGCCCTGGGAATCTGCAATTTTTCGAATTAAAGCTTGGGTGATCGATATATAACAGGTATATTTTTCTTTAAATAAATTTTTTTATCACTAATATTTTCTTTTCTTATAGTGTTTTTTTTCAGGGTTATATAATGGTTGATATAATTTTTTTCCCTTGGCCGAAAACAACTAAAAATCCTAATCTTTGAAATTTTCCTTTGTTTATCCAAAATCCTCTACCTACTTATCCTAAAAGATCTCAAAATCTTGTTGGATTAAAATCTCATCTACTCTCACGCTTCCCAATACATATTAAAAGTCCATCTTTTACTCAAAGCCTCACTTTTCCCCTTTCTTCTTCGAAAACATACCCGATCGGATTCCCCCATAGCCCAAAGCCGAAAATTCAAAGCCCTTCTCCCATGGCTTCAAGCTCAAATCCTCAAATTGACACCAACCCGTTCCTAATCTTCAAAGCTACGGATGAAAGGAACAATCTCTTTCGATCTATCCTCACAAATTCCTCAAATCTCTCACCCTCTTGCAAAGAACGGGTCTTGGCAACTCTTCTACAAAATCAAGAGCTTTTGGATGAGCTATCTACGAAGGAGTCCCGGAATCTCCTCACATTGGCTCAGGGAATCGGTGCTACGCCATGGCCGCTTGAAGAAAGTGATGATGATGTTGATGAGGCAGAGCTTCAGGCAGCGTTGGAGGCTTCGAAAAAAGATGGATAATGTGGTATCTTTCTCTATTTCCTCTAGTTCTGGCACTGTCTCGTTGCCTGCTTTAGTTTCGCCCTCTTTAGTTTCTGCTTTACCTAGTGCTATAGGTTGTTCTGATATGCCTAGCTCTTCGTGTGTTACATCTGTGGCTGCTTCTATATGTCCTTTAAATATGCCTTCTGTGGTTAACTCTGATATAGTACATCTACCTGCTGCTTTACCTTCTGCTTTACCTGTTTCTGTGCTATCTGCTGATTCGGTAGTGGCTACTGGCTCTGTTTCTGTCTCTGTTCCAGCATGCTCTGTTTCTGGCTCTGCTTCTGACTCTGTTTTAGGAAGGTCTAGGCCCGAGCAAGTCACAATTCCTGATGCTTCTACGTTTAATATACGTGATATTGCATTATATGTTGACTTGCCTGCTGCATTTCCTGTCTCAAAATCTGATGATGTTCCGGTCACTGTTGCTACATGTCCTTTGGCTGTGTCTGAGTCAGTCACTGTTCCAGCTTCATCTGGTTCAGTTCCGTTGTCTGCCAGCACTACTGAATTATTATCTGATTTAATATCAAAATTGCTTGTACCTTGCTCTGCTTTGCCTGTGTCTATGCCTCTTATACAGGTTCCTATTGAAAAATCCACTCAAAAGCCAAAAAGAAAGTATCTGGGAAAAGGAAACTAGATGATACAAGTGATGTGATCATTGTTGGAGAAAATCGCAAAGGGAAAAAGCCTATGACCACTCCTACTTCAAGAATGACTCGGTCTAAATCTGCCTTTGGATCTGCTGATGCTGCTGCCTCTATTAGCCCTATTATCGACCCTGCCTCACTACCCGCAAGCATCAAGATTGAGAAGTTCAAGCCAATCTTGCGTGATTCATCCTTGATTAGAGAGTGGACTACTCATAGCTCTCGTGGTGTGTTGCTTCAGAAGGAGATTGATGTCGATGATCTTATGCGCCACTGCAATATCATTCCGTTGTTGAAAGATCAAGATTTGCTTCAAACGGTTCAGAATGTGGGTCCTTGTTCTGAGTGGTTAACTGCTGAGTTCTACTCCAATCTGTCTGTTGATTCCACATCTCCAGAGTCTACTTTATTTCACAAGGCATATGTTCGTGGCAAATGGTATGATTTCAGTCCAGAAATCATCAACAAGTTCTACAATCGAGCTGCTCTATCTGACAGGTGTAATCCAGGCTTAGACACTCTAGCTGCTGCCTTGACACACAACAAGCTCACTACCTGGCCTAAAGGGCATTTGTCTTCTCAACAGCTGACTGCCGTATACTCTGTTCTGTTTCGTCTAGCCATGAGCAATTGGCTGCCTACGATGTCCAAGAGTTCAGTTTCGACAAAGATGGCTCTCTTGCTCTACAAAGTTCGTCACATGGTCAAGTTTGATCTTGGTGAAATTATCTACGGCCACATCATGGAGTTTGTTCTTAAGAAGAAGGAGTCCAAAATTCATCTTCCCTTTCCGAATTTGATTTTTGGGATACTCAAGGCTCAAGGGTTTACTCCGTACAAGAATGAGCCATTGTTGGCAATTCCAAGTCAGTACACTGTTGATTCACGGCTTTGCTTGAAAAATCATCATGATGATCGTCCACAGCTTGGCACAGTTCTTGTTCCAGTACTCAGTCCAGTCCGTGCTGCTGCACATTCTGGCTCATCCTCTGTGCCTCTATCTCGGGCTACTTCAGCGCTTGACACAGCTGCTATACCTATGCTTCAAGCTCGTGTTCAGGCTTCCCAATCCACGCTTATGTACATTAAGAATGCTATTGTCTCTCTCCAAACTGCTGCTGCTGATCTTGAGAAGTCTCATCTTGCTGACATGCGTGAACTCACCCGGTTGGAGCTACTTCAGGCCTCACGTCAAGCTGCTCAAGACCAAGGTCCTGCTCAAGAAGTGTCGGGCTCGGGTGATGATGAAGATGAGTTTGATTCTGCCTAGGTGGTCACCCTTTGTCAATTCTTTGACAAAAAGGGGGAGTAATAAGTTGAGGGGGAGAAAATAATCCACTGTTTTTGATGCATGCCAATCATACTTTTTGCTACGGGTCTATGGATAATGATTTTTTTATGTGCTTTTGTTGAAATGGTTGAATGGTTGAAAAATGGCATTTTATGGTGATGAATGAATGATGATGAATGAGTTTTATCTCTCTTTGATGGTTGGTTAAGAACGTTGTTTGCGTGGAGTGTCTTGGTTCGTCTCGTGATCTATCGTGCGTGGGTATTTTCTCTAATATTTCTTTGTAGTTATCCTCTTGGTCTTACTTGTTACCAAACTAACTTATGGCATGCTAAATAAAATGTTTTATGCTTATCTTTGTTAAAAATGCCTATGTGTGTTTGATGGGGATTTTTGTCAAATAATTGCCAAAGGGGGAGATTGTAAGTGTACAAATGATACACGGTCCTTATGTTATTGGATTCATTATTTGTCAAAAATACACTTAGCCTATATCTAGGTTTTATTAGCTTTTTGGACCGTAAGTCAGTGTGTCCACCAGTGCTGAAAGTGAAGCTGTGCCAGCGGATGCTGTCTCAGACTGCAAGGAATTAGTCCACCAATTCAAATTGTGTGGCTAACAGAATTTTAAGGATTGTGGCTCTCTTTTATTCAAGGAGATTTTCAGATCTAAAATTGTGAAGGTTGTTAAAGGATGCTACACTATATAAAGGAAGGGACTTGAAGCTCTAAGGGGGAACCCTTTTCACACAATACAAGTTGAGAGCTCTCACACGTGAATATTAAGAAGATCATTTGAAGATTTAATGAAGTTTTACCACTGTCTTTGATGCTGTCGTTGATGCTGAGCTGAGATGAAGAATTGAAGAATTCTTGGCTTGCAGTTTTGTCAATTCAAAAGTAGATGTTGAAGGTTGTGTGTTGGTAGTGAACCTTTGTACGTTTGGGTTGTATTCCAACTTGTGTAAACCTTGGTGCATCTAGTGGATTGGGCAAAAGCTGAGTAGCCCCGCAGATGTAGGAGTGATAGCTCCGAACTGCATGATCAATTCCTGTGTCCGGGTTCTCTTTCTTTACTTGCGTTTTTATTTCTCGTTTGGCTTTTAGTTTATCTAATCTGGACTAAAATCTATAAAAACGTTAAATAATCCCTAAAGTATTGCATTCAAGATCCACGAAGTTATTTCACAATTTTACTTTGTATTTGTTAACATAAAATGTCTTCAACCAAAAACAAAGAGAAATAGCAAGGAACATGCTAAATGTGAAAGCATTGGAAAATGAAAATGAAACTGTGCAAGGAAAGTGTTATGGATAGTATGAATTTGGAACAACCAAACACCAGAAAAGCAAAAACAAAGTGGTGGATAGGTGGCTGACGTGCAGCATGCGAAAACGGAAATGCAAGAGCAAAATTTTTTAGTATTTATAAAATTTTTGTGTAATGTGAAATTGTAAATTGTATAGGTTATAAGCCTTATACTTAGAAAATTGTAATAACATATAAAAATGTACTAAGTCCGGACTTAATTTCGTAGTTCTATCATCGGTACTTAAGTCTTAGGTCAGTTCGACGGCATAATCACAACGGCAAACTCTAAATATACTAAGTACAGTTAGGTTCGTATTTCCACCACCGACACTTTAGTTCAGGCTGAGATCGACACCATAATCACAACGGAAAACTCTAATATATGGCAATGTCGGGTGCAAAGGTAGTAAAGGCCGCAACTAATTAAGGAGAAAAATTGAAACATATAAATCTTCTCTTATAATTTCATCATGATCTATTACTCTATTATGCTCATAATGTCAATATTAAAATGTTATGTTTTTTTTTAATGGAAAAAGTTTGAACATATATTTTGTGTTAAAATTATATATATAAATCTCCTTTGGGCCTTGCATTACGCACAACGCACGTACCACCTCTAGTCTTATATATAGGGCGGGTCTGTGTTTAATATTTTAAGTGTTTACACTTTAGTAGTTAAATACTTAATGCTTAATAAGTTAACTAGTTTTATACGCGTATGAGTTAATGCCCAATGTTTATATTTAAATAAATATTTGAAAGTATATCAACGCAAGATTATATAGGAGAAGTTTATACATGGGTAATTAAATGTCGATTTTTTTTATTTAAATATCTAACTCAAAGTATNGTCAAATAATTGCCAAAGGGGGAGATTGTAAGTGTACAAATGATACACGGTCCTTATGTTATTGGATACATTATTTGTCAAAAATACACTTAGCCTATATCTAGGTTTTATTAGCTTTTTGGACCGTAAGTCAGTGTGTCCACCAGTGCTGAAAGTGAAGCTGTGCCAGCGGATGCTGTCTCAGACTGCAAGGAATTAGTCCACCAATTCAAATTGTGTGGCTAACAGAATTTTAAGGATTGTGGCTCTCTTTTATTCAAGGAGATTTTCAGATCTAAAATTGTGAAGGTTGTTAAAGGATGCTACACTATATAAAGGAAGGGACTTGAAGCTCTAAGGGGGAACCCTTTTCACACAATACAAGTTGAGAGCTCTCACACGTGAATATTAAGAAGATCATTTGAAGATTTAATGAAGTTTTACCACTGTCTTTGATGCTGTCGTTGATGCTGAGCTGAGATGAAGAATTGAAGAATTCTTGGCTTGCAGTTTTGTCAATTCAAAAGTAGATGTTGAAGGTTGTGTGTTGGTAGTGAACCTTTGTACGTTTGGGTTGTATTCCAACTTGTGTAAACCTTGGTGCATCTAGTGGATTGGGCAAAAGCTGAGTAGCCCCGCAGATGTAGGAGTGATAGCTCCGAACTGCATGATCAATTCCTGTGTCCGGGTTCTCTTTCTTTACTTGCGTTTTTATTTCTCGTTTGGCTTTTAGTTTATCTAATCTGGACTAAAATCTATAAAAACGTTAAATAATCCCTAAAGTATTGCATTCAAGATCCACGAAGTTATTTCACAATTTTACTTTGTATTTGTTAACATAAAATGTCTTCAACCAAAAACAAAGAGAAATAGCAAGGAACATGCTAAATGTGAAAGCATTGGAAAATGAAAATGAAACTGTGCAAGGAAAGTGTTATGGATAGTATGAATTTGGAACAACCAAACACCAGAAAAGCAAAAACAAAGTGGTGGATAGGTGGCTGACGTGCAGCATGCGAAAACGGAAATGCAAGAGCAAAATTTTTTAGTATTTATAAAATTTTTGTGTAATGTGAAATTGTAAATTGTATAGGTTATAAGCCTTATACTTAGAAAATTGTAATAACATATAAAAATGTACTAAGTCCGGACTTAATTTCGTAGTTCTATCATCGGTACTTAAGTCTTAGGTCAGTTCGACGGCATAATCACAACGGCAAACTCTAAATATACTAAGTACAGTTAGGTTCGTATTTCCACCACCGACACTTTAGTTCAGGCTGAGATCGACACCATAATCACAACGGAAAACTCTAATATATGGCAATGTCGGGTGCAAAGGTAGTAAAGGCCGCAACTAATTAAGGAGAAAAATTGAAACATATAAATCTTCTCTTATAATTTCATCATGATCTATTACTCTATTATGCTCATAATGTCAATATTAAAATGTTATGTTTTTTTTTAATGGAAAAAGTTTGAACATATATTTTGTGTTAAAATTATATATATAAATCTCCTTTGGGCCTTGCATTACGCACAACGCACGTACCACCTCTAGTCTTATATATAGGGCGGGTCTGTGTTTAATATTTTAAGTGTTTACACTTTAGTAGTTAAATACTTAATGCTTAATAAGTTAACTAGTTTTATACGCGTATGAGTTAATGCCCAATGTTTATATTTAAATAAATATTTGAAAGTATATCAACGCAAGATTATATAGGAGAAGTTTATACATGGGTAATTAAATGTCGATTTTTTTTATTTAAATATCTAACTCAAAGTATTTGAATCCAAGATAATATATAAAATTCATTATAATTATTACTAAAATAAATGTTTGCAACCTTGTAAAATCGATAGTCTAAATATTTGGACTAAAAATGATAGTCTAAATAAATACTACTTTTCATTTTGAATTTTTCTAAGTGTTCTTAATTCTCTTTTGAGTAACATTGTCATTGTTTTCGTCTTTACTATTTGTTCTCTTCCTTTTTGTTGGTAGTGTGTTATTTGCAATTCGGTTATTGTTGGTAGCATAGATGACAACGTCATGTAATGAGATTATGATATAGGAGCTATGGACTTTCCTTTAGGTATTCTGCTTGGGGTTCATTTGGTTCAACCATTATTGTTGAATAAGTTATTGTGGATAAAGAAATCCCTAGTTTAAGAAAAAAAGATTAAATAAATTAATAAAAATTTGAAAATTTAAAATATTATATATTCCAAAGATATTAAAAGGTAGTTTCTCGCTTCAATTTGCTGGGTAATGGGTTATTTGAGTACTTTCATTGTCAACAAATCCCCCAAGTAGTTAATATGATTGGTTTCAAATTATTCTTTTTTATTGTTTTCATGGTATTAAAGAAATACATATGTATCATTTTTTGGTGTAACTACTAATTTATTTAATTCAATACGAGTAAAATAGAGCGATTCCGCTTCAATTTGTTGGGTTATTTGAGTACTCTCTTTGTCAACCAATCCCCAGGCAGGGCAGTATCTGAGCATGTCTAACATGTGCAACCGCACAGGGCCCCCAATTTTTGGGGGCCCCATATTTTTAACAAAAAATTATATGTATATATAGTTTACAAAAATTTAAACCAATTTGTAACAAGATAAAATTGAGCCCAATTAGCAATTGCTTTAAAAATCTAATATATATATATATATATATATATATATATATATATATATATATATATATATATATATATATATTTCCTAATCCAAAAATATTGCCAATTCCATTTGGCAATTATATTTCATAAATCATAATTCCACATACCACATCTCAATTAGAAAATTAGCAAATTCTCAATTCCCAACCCTATAAAATACAGCAATACCGTAGCGAAATTCGACAATGTCCAATTCACAATTCGGTAATTTCGTAGATCGCAAACCGCAACTCAATTAATTCTTCAATTTTTCTTGATCACACAAACTCTCAAGTCTCAATTCTAAGTTGTTCAATTCTCTTAATAGGTAATTAAAATTATGTATTTTCATAATTTTTGTTTATTGTTTTAAGAATTTGTTTCTTGATTAATTATTTATTCATAGGTAGAGTTTCTAAATACATTTTTTTCCTTAGGATTTTATAATTATGTATTCTAGAAAATATACATTTAGGCCTGAGAAGCGTAAAAAGAAAAGAAGAATTGAGCAACTAAATCAATCTAAAAAAGAAGCTCTTGAAAAATTCATTACAAAACAAACTCAAATCGATGAGCAAAAAGATGATACCAGGGAAAATTGTTAGATGCTAATCTTTATATAGAAGATCAAAATGATTGTGATATTGGAAAAAAATATATAAAGTGTGCACAACAATTGAAAATGAGCTTTTGAAAAATGTTGATATCAAAAGTTTGATGGATGATTTTGCGTCTAAATGTGCACGACGCATGTCACTTTTTAAATAAAATTTTATATGTATTTTTTGTACAATATTTATATTTTGATACAATTTTTTGAACAACTATTATTTATAGATAGAAATTACTCGAAAAAAAGGGTCCAAATGCAAATATGGCACAGGGCCCCAATTTTTATTGGAACGGCCCTGCATATAAGTATCACATTTTCACATTGACCTGACCCGTTTTCACGGTGGGACGGTCTCATACAAGTTTTTGTCATTTATTTGTTATTGAATTGTCGTTGAAATTCTAAAGTCATGTAAAATTCTTACTAGTTCAGTCTTATATATAGGGGTCTGTGTTTAATATTTTAATGTTTACACTTTAGTAGTTAAATACTTAATGCTTAATAAGTTAACTAGTTTTATACGCGTATGAGTTAATGCCCAATGTTTATATTTAAATAAATATTTGAAAGTATATCAATGCAAGATTATATAGGAGAAGTTTATACATGGGTAATTGAATGTCGAATTTTTTTTATTTAAATATCTAACTCAAAGTATATGAATCCAAGATAATATATAAAATTCATTATAATTATTACTAAAATAAATGTTTGCAACCTTGTAAAATCGATAGTCTAAATATTTTGGTCTAAAATGATAGTCTAAATAAATACTACTTTTCATTTGAATTTTTCTAAGTGTTCTTAATTCTCTTTTGAGTAACATTGTCATTGTCTTCATCTTTATATTTGTTCTCTTCCTTTTTGTTGGTAGTGTGTTATTTGCAATTCGGTTATTGTTGGTAGCATAGATGACAACGTCATGCAATGAGATTATGATATAGGAGCTATGGACTTTCCTTTAGGTGTTCTGCTTGGGGTTCATTTGGTTCAACCATTATTGTTGAATGAGTTATTGTGGATAAAGAAATCCCTAGTTTAAGAAAAAAAGATTAAATAAATTAATAAAAATTTGAAAATTTAAAATATTATATATTCCAAAGATATTAAAAGGTAGTTTCTCGCTTCAATTTGCTGGGTAATGGGTTATTTGAGTACTTTCATTGTCAACAAATCCCCAAGTAGTTAATATGATTGGTTTCAAACTATTCTTTTTTTTTTTTCATGGTATTAAAGAAATACATATGTATCATTTTTTGGTGTAACTACTAATTTATTTAATTCAATACGAGTAAAATAGAGCGATTCCGCTTCAATTTGTTGGGTTATTTGAGTACTCTCTTTGTCAACCAATCCCCAGGCAGGGCAGTATCTGAGCATGTCTAACATGTGCAACCGCACAGGGCCCCCAATTTTTGGGGGCCCCATATTTTTAACAAAAAATTATATGTATATAAGTTTACAAAAATTTAAACCAATTTGTAACAAGTAAAATTGAGCCCAATTAGCAATTGCTTTAAAAATCTAATATATATATATATATATATATATATTATATATATATATATATAATATATATATATATATATATTTCCTAATCCAAAAATATTGCCAATTCCATTTGGCAATTATATTTCATAAATCATAATTCCACATACCACATCTCAATTAGAAAATTAGCAAATTCTCAATTCCCAACCCTATAAAATACAGCAATACCGTAGCGAAATTCGACAATCCAATTCACAATTCGGTAATTTCGTAGATCGCAAACCGCAACTCAATTAATTCTTCAATTTTCTTGATCACACAAACTCTCAAGTCTCAATTCTAAGTTGTTCAATTCTCTTAATAGGTAATTAAAATTATGTTTCATAATTTTTGTTTATTGTTTTAAGAATTTGTTTCTTGATTAATTATTTTATTCATAGGTAGAGTTTCTAAATAATTTTTTTCCTTAGGATTTTATAATTATGTATTCTAGAAAATATACATTTAGGCCTGAGAAGCGTAAAAGAAAAGAAGAATTGAGCAACTAAATCAATCTAAAAAAAAAGCTCTTGAAAAAATTCATTACAAAACAACTCAAATCGATGAGCAAAAAGATGATACCAGGGAAAATTGTTAGATGCTAATCTTTATATAGAAGATCAAAATGATTGTGATATTGGAAAAAAAATATAAAGTGTGCACAACGATTGAAAATGAGCTTTTGAAAAATGTTGATATCAAAAGTTTGATGGATGATTTTGCGTCTAAATGTGCACGACGCATGTCACTTTTTAAATAAAATTTTATATGTATTTTTTTACAATATTTATTTTGATACAATTTTTTGAACAACTATTATTTATAGATAGAAATTACTCGAAAAAAGGGTCCAAATGCAAATATGGCACAGGGCCCCAATTTTTATTGGAACGGCCCTGTCCCCAGGTAGTTAATATAATTAGCATTCAAATTATTTTAAAATTTATTTTTCATAGTATTAATAAAATACTTGGTAAATAAATATATAACATTATTTTGTACTATAACTTTGATATTTAATTACAAGATATTGTAAAAATAAGATAATGGACAATGTAATGAATATCAATTGATAAATTTGAATGTAAAGAATCTTTGCATGAGAGAAAATAAAGACAATATAACTAATAAAATTATTTCTCTTATTTAATTTAATTTTTTGATAATGAATAATTTTTGCAAATAAAGGTATTGTAGACACATAATTCTAAATTAAAGAAATACATATTTATCATTTTTTGTTGTAGCTACTAATTTATTTAATTTGATAAAAGTAAATAGAGTGAGAAACTTAATTATGTCAAATTTGATTTAGATGAGGTTCGAACTTAAGATCTTTCTTATAGAAATTAATGGGTAAGTTAAAAGTTAACGGAATATTAACGGAGAAGAGAATATTTAACGGAAAACTTAACGGATAATCATAAAAGTAAGGTTAAATTAGGTAATCTCTATTAATAATATTAATCTGAATTATCTTAACCATCTATTTGATTAAATAATTCATCTGAACCATCCATTTGATTAAATAATTTGATCGCCATTTTTTCTACCCAGTTTAGGCATAACTCTCTTTGACTCTTATTAGTATAGTAGATAGTTATTACTTATTAAGTTATTAGTTATTTTTTAATTAATTATTAGTGTATTACTTATTAGTTTAATTTAGTTATTACTTATTATTTTATTATGTTAATACTTATTAGACTATTTAGAGTATTAGTTAATACATATTATAACATCAATAGTTTGAATGTTTAAGATTTAAAATTACTAAAATTTAAATTAAAAAAAAAAAAAAGGCTAGTCGGCGACTCATTGAAAGGTTAACAAGTCACTAACCAGTGATTTTATTGTCAGAAATATTGTCGGAGTTGCCCATAATTTTGACCGGAACCATAATGATAACAAGTCACTAACCGATTTTTGGACTTCATTGCACCAAAATACAATGTTGATAAGTTTAATTGCTACTTTAAAAAGTTTAGGAGTCTAATTGCTTTCTTAGGTAAAGTCCGATGGCTTATTTGACGCTTTTCACTTTTGGATTTAATGAATTAATTTTCTTCTTTAAAAAATATATTATATTCTGTAATAAATTTAATACAAATTAGTATATATGATGAACTTACATATAAATATTCTATAAACTTTCTTAATAGTACGTTTACATTAGAAATTCCCATTAAAATACTTACAGGCTTGCATATAAAGACATGGGATATGAGGCCATGATGGCACGCCACACAACACACCAGCAAATTATTGTATCTACGTACCACGATCTAAAACGACGTTGTTGAGTTTTGTGAGTTAGAATAATGTATATTATGAGTTAGAATAATGTATATTATGTGTCAGAATAATGTACTTTCTGTGTTAGAATACCGAAACTTCTAGGTAAGATAATGTACATTATGATTTAGAATGATGTACATTATACTTTATAATAATGTATATTATGAGTTATAAAAATGTAAGTTGCTGTCAGTCGGGTGAAGAAAAATATGCAAAATGACATTTTTGGACTGGATGTATGAACCACGGTCCACACAATAACTTTTGCAACACACCAACAGTTTAACAAGAATTATGCATGTTGTAATTAATACCAAGTATTTTAAAAATAATTCTAGGGATAACATCCAAATAATGAAATTAATCTTCCTAACAATTATATATTACATGAGGGATTCTAGTTTCAAAGATGATTTTTTTTATTATTTGGGTTAGATCACCAAGGTGTCTTGAGTAGACCCTAACTATAAGAGGCACCTTTAACCTGTACTATACTCAAACTAATTTCCATTTGTACCGGATTGATCTAATTAAAAGACAAAAAGACAAAGTGCTGGTCATATTAGCTTTTCTATACTTAGTACCTTATTCTGCACTCATAACACACGTGAAGCCAGATAACGGTCAGAGCTATTTTCATGCACAAACTTAATGTGGCCATATTATGGTATAAATGAACATTAATCCAAGTCAGGATCCTTTTGGTGCATGTGTTTGAAATCATATCTTAACCAGTATGTGGTGTAATGCTTCTAAATATCGGAAAAATGATTGAAACGGACAAGTTTTTAAAAATGTTGACAATAATAAAAAGTTTTTAAAATTTGTACAATAATAAGAAAAACTGGTTGGAGACTTGAATTTCTTGTCAGAAACGCATGTTTCAAATGAGTTTCTTAAAATTTAGAAAAAAATTAATTAGGTCGGTCAATGAAACGCAAATGGCACTTACATTTCACATAGTATACCAGAGACACTTGCGTCTCTCGTCTGTAGACATACGAATGAGAAATGCATGTAGCACTTGTGTTTCTCTTATAGTACGAGAAACACAAGTGCCACTTGCGTTTCTCTTTTGCCGGCTCCAATATAATCACGAGAGATGTACGTCTCACTTAGGTCTCTCATAATTGTAAATCGTCTGTTCCTCCCAGTTCACGAAATAAAAGAAAAAATAGGTCTCCTTTTTGGTAAATACTAAATCCGATTTGATCATGTATGCAACAATCATACTTTGTTGGATTCTCCAACATCTTTAAATGTTTTTTTTTTGGTTGGATTCTCCAACATCTTTAAATGTTTTTTTTTGGTTGTTCCCTGCTTACAAACATTATCTCATATTCTCATCTATTCATTTTTGCCAGATATAGTAAGTATGATTACACTCTCTACTTTAGAGATAATATGTGAAGAATATTAGGGTTCATTTATCAAAATGAAAAACTGGAGTATTTTCTGAAAAACAAAGAATTGGATAAATGGAAGAATAGAAAAATGAAAGGGGTCGTTTACCAAAATGAAAAAAATTGAAGGTTTTCTGAAAAACAAAGAATTGGAGAAATGGAAGAATAGAAATAGAATAGTATTTAGACTACTTGTAGAATAATTGTTGTTACTATCAAGTAAATAAGTTAGGAACTAAAACAAGAGGTACTACTCATAAACATTCTACAAATATAATAAATATTAATATTTTGTTCAATACATTCACATGAGATTCTACGACACACATCTCACAACACATGAAATGGAAAAAAAATTGCCAAATATCAATAGGCACTACTACTACAAAAAAAAAAAAAAAAAAAAAAAAAAAA